>NW_008795675.1:543476-605775 GCF_000699145.1 Aptenodytes forsteri | reverse complement strand
CTGCCCAGGGAAGTGGTTGAGTCACCATCCCTGGAGGTATTTAAAAGACGTGTAGATGAGGCGCTTAGGGACATGGTTTAGTGGGCATGGTGGTATTGGGTTGATGGTTGGACTCAATGATCTTAGAGGTCTTTTCCAACCTTAATGATTCTATGATTCTATTCTATGATTCTATGACACAGCTGCCACAGGCTTCTGCCGCCAGTGAACAGGAGCTCTGCAGAACTTCCCTCTGCTCTCCGGCAGCAGAGAAGCAAGCCGACGAATCCCCGTTTCCCACCAAGCACACCTCACACTGGCCTCTCAGCTCACATCATCCACCAAAAAAAATACTTCCCATTTTATAAATTAAGCCTGGGGTTGGGGTCCCAATATTATTTGTTTCACAAGCAACTCATGCACTGATTCACCTGTGTTAATCAGATTTCCTTGCAAAGCACAGTGAATTTTGCTTTTTTTCCTGGCACACAGTAATACTTTCTGAATACACAGAAAGTTCAACAACCACTAACACAACTCTCCAAATGAATAATTGTACAGAGTATGTCTTTTATCTTTTAGTTGTTTAGGAGACTGGCTATCAAAGAAGTATAACCCCACCACTCCAACTGCTCCTCATGAACACTAGCAGAGAGGAAGGCTCTCTCCCATTCAGCGCATCTCTTTGGAAAGTCACAGACACTTTAAAATCTAGGATACATTAGAAAGGTTATTTCATCTGCAAGGTGAGAGTTCAGGTCAAACCCAGGACAACAGTCAGCAAAAGAAACCACTCGATTACAGTTGGGTAAAATTAGATATTTAGGCAAATAGTAAGATGTAAGCAACACTGGTAACCAAATCAGCTGGATTCAGCTCTCAGTCACAGCAAAGATGTCACAAGCAGAGTGAACTGCAAAAAAAGAATTACTTTAGGGGTTTTTTCCTTTTTTTTTTTTTTAAGAAAAAACAAGGTGATAACGCTTGAAAAATTCTTCTATACCATAAACAGAATGCTTCACTCACAAACACCATTCATAAACAACATATAAAACCAAAAAGTATTATTAAATAAATAAAACAAGTGAGAAATTAAGGAATGGCAGACTTGAATATTCTTGGTTTAGCTGCCCAACAGAACAAGCATTATTTAAGCAGTGTGAAGGCAGATTGCTATCTTTACCTCATTGAATAGTACCTTATTCTGTGAATAGCCCCCCATGGAATAACAGCCACTACTCAAGGATTCAATAGCTTAATGAACATAACAAGACTGGCACAATCTGGGGCTTAATTTGCATGTAGTTTGAATATTTTTGCTTTATTAGTTTCATTTCAAAATAAAAATACAAGTAAAAGTAACAGCAATTCAAGTGCCACTTGGCTTAACATGTATTTTTCCAGGAATTCTGACACTATCCAAATTTGCTAATTGCTCGGACTTGTGCAGCTAAAAGGAGAAATACATGTTAAATGAAAATACTCTTTTTGTTTTATAATAGGTAATTAACACAAGCTTTTCTAGCTTCAACGCTGGCAAATCTATCCTCTTGAAAAATACACACATAATTTTCATGCTACAAATTAAATTTGGTGTGGTTATGCTTTTAGCACTCAACAAGTAAAAGCTTGTAAATGAAAAGCTGAAGCATAAAGGTATGGCAAGTCTCATTTAAGAAATCAAAGTCTTTGGGAAAGAGGAATTCTCCTGCAGAAGTCAAGAAAAGCTGCTAATAATTAAATATTGCTGTTGATTAACACTTGATGCTACCTGTTTATTTTGAAAGTTCTTATTTAAGCAGATCGTGATATAAAATAATCAAATCACTGTACTTCATTCCCATACGATGCCTGGCTAATAACCACACAACAGTTGGAAACTGTCAAAATATTTTACAGCTCAATTGTAATTACCATCCAAGTCTAAGCATGCAGTAATTGGGCGTTAGCCATGTTCTAGGGGTGTTACAGCAATACACAGCAGTCAGTTCTTCTGTGTTTCATTTTTTACACATGTAAAACTCCTGAATGATCCCCAGGATCTACTTCATAAAATTCTGAATGAAATATTAGCACGTTGTCCGCAGACATACGCAGAGCTAGCTTTTTTTTTTCCCCTTACTACAATATAGTATTTACAACATTATAAAAATTAGCTTAACATTTGGAACTACAGAATTTGTTCAGCAGCTTTTTTTTTTTTCTGGTTTAAATTCCCTAAAGTAAAAAATATAGTCAGATAAATAAAAATTAAACATTTTGAGCAAAATATTACATGGTAGCTATTGTAATATTAAAAGCTTTGAGACAAACAGCTGATTTTGACTTCAAGGAACAAATTTTGCAAATCATAAATAGAGAAAATATTCCAAGCTGCTGAGAGAGAAAAAAAGTACTGCTACAATATGGGAACATGAGGAACTTGAAAGGGTTTTTAGCGTGTACTATTATATATGTAATGAGTGTAATACTCGTGAGTATTATATACAGATGATAGCCCAATAGGTTTTCCTGAACAGACAACTCTATAGGGGCTTCTGGTTGTTTACAGTTGGTATTTCTAAGGCAGTATCAGACATACAGATTCATGATTCACTGGTCTTTCAACACTATTTGAATCATTAATCCATGCATTAACTGTCACTAACTCCATAGTGACAAGACAGACATCACTGGATCCCTATTACATTACTATCCAATGGATTAAAATCCTTAAGAGACGTTATGCCTTTGAGCTGACAGGTTATAAATGGAAGGAAGTGTTACATTTTTAAGTGTCCTTTGGACTTAATTTACATGGTTGTGTTAAAAAAAATTAAGCACTCTTGAAAGAAAGGCTCTCAGTTGGTCCCAAGATGATGTAACACTTAACATGCTTCTGGTGTGAGCTGTTTGTGATTCCAAATATTTATCTGCAGACAGGACTAGGAAACACCTAGATGGAAAGACTGCACCAGAAGACTTCAGTCTTCCAACCAGCAGTACCAGTGCTATTAGAAGGGGCTGTGGGGGAAGGTATCGATAGCTCTCCCTTGGGTTGGGGGATGAGATTTATCAGAGGACCCCAAGGAGCTATGGGGGGGAAATTTCAGCCAGCACAAATGCAGAGAGCTCAGGCTCAAGCCTTGTCCATCATCTTTAACAAGTCTGATCACACCCAGCTGTTGCAATGTGCAACAGCACTTATCATTCACACATCTCAGCCTCCTGCAATACTTTTCACTGCACGAGCACCTCGGGATAGGTGGAGGAGGGAAAAGAAGAGAGCCTTCATTCCTACACAGGAATTTCCATGCTTTGGGAAGTGTAAATTAGAGCATTACTACTAGTTTGACAGTAAGTTTGCTAATAAATGTGTAGCAACTTATCTAATTGCATAATGAGAGATTAAATGATTATGACAATCTTTGAAATGGGGAGAATAAAGAGAAGAGAAAGCATAGATAAGGGAGAGCTCTGGTAAACATGGCAAACTAGCTGTAACTGTTAAACTTTGATAAGTGTATAAAAGTCAAGGTATTTTGTACTTCGTTGATACTGCTCTAAATGAGCTTCCAGTGGAATCTACAAAGTTTGTTCTGAGTATTATTTCCTAGTTAGATGAGCTTCTAAAAATTATTTGAAGTTATCTGTAGGATCCATCATCCTAAAAACACGGATTTTGGAGATTGCTAGGCAACACTTTGCAGCAGAAGCATGACCCAAGACATGTCTAGGAAACAAGTATAGTGACACCACTTGACTAAGATCCACCTTACTTTTAAAGTTGCACGGGGGGGAGTTCAAAGAGCAGTTTTGCCTACAGTTACAATAAAACTTAAATAAAACTCAGATAGAAGCACTAGTGGGAGAATGATGAGTTGATAAATATATAGTGTGCGTGCTACTTTAGTCATAGTGTAGTTTCTCAATGAGTTACAGTCACGTAAGTTTTTTCTACCATATGTAAATACTTAAAAGTCATTTTGCAATGACTTTTATTATCTCCTATTTATAAAGCCTTGGCAGCCTAAGTGCTGCAACTGTTTCATAGCTATGCTGCATTTTAAGCTCTCAATGCCTCCTGCAAGTCTATGTGGGGAAGAGGAGGGCACTGAACTCTCAAAAGGGGAGTTTAAGTAGAGAGGATTGGTATCCCAAGACCTCTTCTGCAGTCCATAGAGACAGGTTGTTTAGAAGACTCTTCAGAGCAGAAGTCTGACCTAGATGCTCCACGCTGGCCTTAGGGGATACTGTCTCTGCCCACACATTATGGAAAACTCCAGAGATCTCTTATGTCCAAAACCAGACACGAGCAATACAGTTGTAATTAACTTCACTACAAAAAGAGGTCAAAAGGGACATGCTTACGGAGTCTAAACCTACAACTCGTGGCCAAACTCACCAACCGGTTTTTAAAAGAATCCTCTAACTTGAAAAAGGACAAAACAGAAAATGAGATCCTAGTAGGATTTGACCTGCCATTTTTACTCAATAAATATGAAAATATCCCATTTTAAATATATATTTTTTTAAAAAAGCTAATGTATTTCTCAAATATTTCCCAAGCTGATGTGCCTTTTCCAGCAGTATTCACATCACCTGGCTGGGGCTCCACACAGAGCCCATCGCTCTTGCCAAAAGCAGCAGGGACAATGTTCAGGAATTTAAGGATGTGAAATTGCTAAAACCTGGTCAGAAAGTAGATGCGCAAATGATGCACTGCATGGTCTTTCTTTACTCTTTTTCCTTGTATTGGGCATGAAATATTGGTCAAACGACCATCTCAGACACAGTGAATGTGAGACAAGTGGCAATGGCAGGAAATTATGTGTTATCTGTGCACGGAACTCAAAATCTGGAGCAATATATTTAATTTATTTGGGGAGCAGCCACAGCACTTGCTTCCTCCAAAAAAGGAAGGAAACATTCTTTTTAAAAAGATGAAAGTGCTCCAAAGCAAACCACTTAATGTCCTATGTGTTGTATGGGTTCTCAGACTCTTTAAATACTTGCAACAAAGACAGATTGTAGGTGTTTTTAAATCAACCAATTGTATGTCCAAGGAGACGAGAAATGGAAGAATATCCCAGTAACCTGGAAGCTCTCGTTGGAACTATTTTCTGGTTATTTCCTATTACTCATACCTATGTCACATTCTGGTTCTACATTTGAAAACAATAGTAAATATGTAAATATAAAAAGATATTGTACTAAAATAAAACCTAATTTTAGTAGGCAAAACCCTTCCAATTGTATGTCCAAGGAGACGAGAAATGGAAGAATATCCCAGTAACCTGGAAGCTCTCGTTGGAACTATTTTCTGGTTATTTCCTATTACTCATACCTATGTCACATTCTGGTTCTACATTTGAAAACAATAGTAAATATGTAAATATAAAAAGATATTGTCCTAAAATAAAACCTAATTTAAGTAGGCAAAACCCTAAAACTATTTTTTGTAAAAGTCTAGTATTGTTGCTAGAAATAGATGTAAAAACAGTTAAATGCATTTGCAGAGAAAACTCTTTCCCTTGGAAACCCCCCAAAAACTTTTTTTTTTCTTTTTCCCTTTTTTTTTTTTAAATAATAATGGTAATATTCCATTAGAATTTTAAGTACAATAGAAGGGTTGTGGTTACAGTTATAAGAATATGAGCATTGAAACAATATTTGGTTTGCTATAGTTTTATACTTAAGCCTATTGATTAGGTTCTAGTCTACATACCCATGTCTCAAAACAAAGGATAAAGTCACATTATGTTACTGAATCATTGCTGTCAATGAAAATCACGACAGACTACTTACCAATAGTACAGAGTGCCATATGGGCACTTTAGAGATGCATCAATTCTTCAGCATTACTTTCAAGTGATAAAAACTAAGCTTTTCACAGAGTTCTTGAGAGCACTTTGGCAACTTTATGAAAAGGGGTCACAGTGTTATTTAATATGGTTGAGTAATTAAGCAGACTCTAGGACAAAACACTTTAATCGTGATCTGCTAAGCCATCTGTATCAAATTACTATGTGAATTCACTTTTTAGAAAGTTTGCACGCAGATAATAAAGGTACATTTGTTATATAATACATATGGTTATATACAAAAGTATAGTAAACAATATACTAATATCTAAGTTTGTATATACCTATATACACACACACAAAGAAGATATACACACACTGTCAATGAATTACTTCCATTACGCTCCAGAAACATAAAATACAAGGCAGCTAATCGGAAACAAAATGAAGAATACAATAATATAACACTATTTTTATTTATAATTATTTCAGATGGTGTAACATTTTAGGATACTTTTAAATCTTGATTGGCTGAGTTGGATTTCAAAGATGTATTCGCACTGAAGCAAGCCAGGAAACGTGACCATTGCAAAGGCTTTAAGAAGATCACAGTTCCTTGCCTCAGAGGTGTTGATGAAGTGAGGGAGAATGGAGATTTTGGCTGGCCCACCAAAGAAAAAGACACTGTGGATCGCCCTTCAGAGATACAAAACACAACTAAGGAACTAGAAACTACTCTAACCTGCCTCATTTCATACTCATGGAAACTTGGATGAAAAGATTTCACTGCCCAGGAACTTGATTCAGGAGAAACTAAAGGACTTCAACTTCTTGTTGCCTTCAGTGGACTCTCCATTAAGTCTCATGAACTCCTAAAAAAAGCCAGGCATCTAATTGCAACCATCAAACTGTTATTTCAAAATATATTTCTAAGTTTTTGCTCTTGTGAATATGACAGCCTTTCACACAACTGTGCGTGCACAATCACAGCCAGCAGTTATGTACACATTTGTGAACTTAACGCGTAGGGCAACGTCTGTGAACCCTCAGGAGAATAAAGGCTATTTTCTACAGCCACAGTGGGCACGAATCCACTCAATTCAAATAGCAGAGTTATGGGCTCTTGGTGCTAAAGATGCCAGGCATGCATATGAAGTTGTTTCTAGTCTCAAAATTAAACACCACAGCATCTTCACTAAAGTAACAAAAATTACTAATGAAGCCTCCAGCACCTAGAGCTGTGTTCTTCAAGATACTCAATAGCAGATGACGACTTTTTTTAAAAAAAAAAAAATCTGTGGAAAGACTCCTTTTTTAGTGATGGGAGATGTGTTACACTCCTGAGTTTACAGTGGCAGTAGCCCACAGCTCACTTCATCAAGTTCTGCTCTAAAGGAGTTTGGGAAGAGGCAGGATAAGCTGTATTAGAAGATGTTCTACCATGTTACATCCTCTGAATCCAAATGATTTTTCTACAGAGAGACTGCCCTCTCAACAGTATAGCTCTCTTTAAAGTGTGATATAGGCATTTAATCAGTGGGTGTTTAATCAAGCTCTTAAATATTACAGTTGAACTTCTAATATATTAAGCTCACCAATATTTTTCATAATGTTTACAACATGATTTCCTTAATTACTTTAGTTTCTAGCTAGGTCCTTTAAAGCCCTTTCACTGAGCTAGAGCACATGATTTCATTCACACTTTAAAAGCTTTTCCTATGCATGCTTTTCAAAGCTGATTTGTCTGAATTATACCTATGAACTATATTTAAAATTTGTACATTATTCATTACTACCAAACTATGAAGTATCATTTAGGGATTAACACAACTATCTACTAAACTGCAAAATAGCTCTTGTCAATAATGAAGCCAAGTGAGTTTCAAAGAATTGCTTGTATTTATAAAAGGTAACAGAATACTTCTATAATGTACAAAAATATTCTCTAAATCTACCAAGAAAAAACATATACATGTTCTACTTTTTATTGAGATGAAAATAAACTCAGTTTATCTAACAGGCACATAAAGTATAAAACTACTTAAGATATATCAGAAAGAGTTCTTGCTTTAAATGTGTTTTTAACCTTTTTTTTTTTCCTTTCTAGAACAGCCTCTATATAGTGCTTGCACTGTATGCATTTGAGATCCATCTATATGCTTGTGCATAGGATAAATCCAATAAAAAAATATTAGCAGGTTCTGGATTTTGTATTCAAATGGCTAATTCTCCAGAGAAACATCATCTCCTTTTCCCCTATATTCCATTTATGTACTTTAAAATAACTCAGAAAAAATATGAATCTAAACTATGTTACACCACACAAAACCCTGAGATAGGTCATATAGCAATAGTTGCAGAGAACAGAGTTATTCTGAAAGAGTAGAAAAAAAATATTTAAAAGGAGGCAGTAAGTCAAAAATACATACAGGCAGCTCGACTTCAATAAAACCTGGGATCACTCAATTCCTTTGGATTGTATTCTATTTATTTTCTTTTCTTTTATGCGGTTAATTTTTTAGGAAGTAGTTGTTTTTTCCCCCCTTTTTTGTCACCACAGACACTCCCTTTAGGCAACCGTGCATCAACAATCCTCCCACGTTCAAAGTCGGCTACATCTGTTGCTCTTTCCCATTGTTGAAAATTCCTGCCTTAATCCTATTTGACTTTATTCATGCAAAGGTCATCCTGAATTCAACAAATGGAGGAGCGATAGCAAGCACACTGTTGAACATGGCTAAAAAATGCTGTTGTAGAACATGCAGGTAGTGTGCCGGCACTATCTCAGAAGTACTTGGTTTATTATGCAGCTTCTAGTCCTCATAGCTGTGTTGCAATATGAATTGGCAACATATTTCTTCTAGCAGCTCAGAAATACAACAATTTCCTTCTAACTGGCTAGATTCGCTCTCCTTAAAAAGATTTGCACTTAACTCGTATTTGCCAGTAAGTATGCGTACAACACACATATATAATATTTGACTGTTTCACATGCTCTAGGGCTCAGCTTCTGGCATAGAAGCTGTTTCTCCTGGTTTTTACTTCTCAGTATATCCAGTTTCACAAATCTATTTACTTAATTGGCCTATCTAAAATTAACAGTGATGACTATTTTAAATAAATGAGGCAAAATTCTGCCTAAAAATACTTTTACAAAGCAGGGTAGAACAGCTAATACAAACACCTCATTTTAGGGCCATCACCGTACTGTAGATTTGCTCACAGAAGCCGTCTATTTTGGTTTTAGACTCATTTTTCTTCCCCAGCAACAACAACAACAAAAAAAAAGCATTCTGGCTCAGACTTGTGATTTATTCCTATGCTTAAGCATCTGACCCAAACCAAAGAAAGATTAGCAGGAACAGTGAATTAGTAACCAAACCAAAGTTAACTATCAGACTGATTTATGAAGGGAAGATAATTATTTTTTTAATATGTCCATAACTCATCATGACAGACGCAAAGGAATATTTATTCATGCATGCTTATTTCCAATTTGAGGTGCTTGCCAACCACGATGAACCAAACCCACCCTTCAGGCAAGTGGAGAAAACAGGCTGTTGTTAGTCTTGTTCCTTCACGGAGCGCTTCGCTGAGGGCCCCAGACGGCACAGAGTGCACCCAAGGCTAACTATCTAAACCGGTCCCACAATAAATCTCGATGTAATAGCTAAAAGTTAAACACTACAGTAACATCAGCTTATTCAAATTGTGTTTCACTCCTCATTAGCTGTGAAGGAACATTGGAAAGAATCAAGTTTTCAATTTAAAAGCAGTCCAATACTCTGCCTCCGTGGCTCTTGTTAAGGAGCCTGATAATAAGGTGCAAAAACTACAGAAAAAGCATAGGTTTTATCAGGTTTTTGTTGCAAAGATTTTGAGGATTTTTGTTTTGATGGCAGTTAAAAAAAATGTCTTGAGAGGAGAAGTGTTCCTTCTTTCTTCTACCTTTTAAAGAGCAAAGCTTGAACTAAACAGGAGTAATAGTTTGTGAAGCCAAGCATGCGAATCAAAGCCCTCCACATTCTTTGAAAAGGTTAACTTGAATGGCAGGAAGGTGGTTATCCTCCGGTACCTACGCCAGGAGCCTGCAGCCCCGCACCGTCTGGCTGCCTCCTCCCGGCTCCCTCCCGCCATGGGAGCGAAGGCAAATAACTTAAAGGAAATAAAATAAAAGGCCCTCATCACAGATAAGGATTTTCAGATTACATATCCCAGAAGCTAGCCCAGATCTCACTCTGAGCTAACCTAATGTGGTTGTTTTTCAAACGCTTTGGCAGGCCATGGCCGCCTCGTCTGACTGGTGGTGTTTGTACCTAATCCGGCTTGTCCTCTGTGAGAGAAACTAAACAGTGCCATGAAAGCATTGACATTTAGGAACCGCAGTGCTCCAGAAACTTTAATGCTCTGGGCAGCTCCTAACTTCTTCCCTGCATTTATGCACCTTAGGGATATTTAAAGGACAGATTTCAGGCAAATAACTTTGGCACCTCGATGAGGAGACCAGTCCCCTCCAGATCCCGCAGAAATGGGTGCAACAAGACACTTGTCCCAAAGGCAACGCAAAGCCCAGCTCACACTCCCTGCTCTCCCTCTGGAGATCCCCTGCTTTCGCTCTCCCCATCTCTCTCTTCTGGGGCTCGAAGTATTCAATGCACCTCCTAATGTAGGAAGCTACAGCCCAGAAAAGGCAGCAGGGATATATCCGCCATCCAAAGGCCATCTCTCCCCTGACCTCAGCAGCCTTGAAGCAGTTCCTGCGTCAGGATATATGTCTTATTTAATCAACCTTGCACTTGTTGGTAAGACAGACTGTTGGGCACTTCAATCAAGGAAACTGAAAGGTTTATATAAGTCATCACGTATATTTACATGGGAAACATTAAAGAAGTTCTAGTATTAGTGTCATTTTTTTAATAAAATATGAAAGAAGTATTTTTTGTTACAGTTTGCCTACATGCAATGGTGCTGGCATTTTAATGGCATATAGCAACAATATTCCCCTTTACTTCATCACACAATACATTCTATGCCTGTTGGCTTTTCCAATTTCCACCAGAGATGGGTTTTCTTCTCACAGAATGGTACACAGTTTTAAACTTTCAAGATGAAATAAAGAATATAAAAATACTGCCATTACATATCTAAAGAGCATATTTTTCCACAAGAAGTGAAGTAATATTTTATGACGACAAACCTGAGTACTGTGATTTGTAAATGTAAGTTAAATATAAAAATACAAAAAGTGAGGCTTTGAATATCATAACACCGGTTAAATTACCAAAACTTATTTGCACAGACATTTTGCAGAAGTGCCAACTGGTGCAACCCAGAACTGCTGCAGGCACTGACAATGTTTCCATCCATTTCAGTAGGAGCTACACTGCATCAATAACACAGAAATACCTTGAAGAGCAATTATGAAAATGTCAGAAGGAGCCAAACATTCATCATCCTGTAAATTATGTATATTAATTAGCAATGAAAAAGATTTTTCTAGGACAGCCCTGGAGACCTGTTATCTATGTCCCCACTACTAATAAGGATCTAAAGAAGAAACAGTGAAACATTTAAGTAGCAGCACTTAAAGTTGCCAAATCAAGTGTTCAGAAGTTGGGATATTACAAAATTACAGTTACATATTCACTGTTAATTAGTACCCTTTGTATATTTGCATTATGATACAATCTTTAAGCATACTTCTTCCCCTAGAGTTCTCCCTCGTGAAGAGCATTCAATGAACAACCTCACTGAATGGGACTACCCAGTATTCCTATTTTTCTGAATTATTAGTTGTTTGTCCTTATGCCTCATCTGCTGCACACTCCCTGGACCTTGAACTGAACATGGTATCATTAATCTCATCAAAGGGCTTTTCTACAGTGTTCATCTTCATGGTATTTTAATCTAGAAGATTACACATTTAATCTTCCAGACACCCTTGTGAGGTATGTGGCAGGTGCACCCACCCTGACAAAGACTGGGGGCATTAAGACCGCTGCATCCTTACTTTTTGCACCCTTACTTTCGCGCCTTTAAGGTGGCAAGTGCTGACCATCACATACACACTTTGGGCCAGTAATTATGGTCATGTATACACCTGGGGTGAGGGGTAAGGAAGTCAAGGCCCTCAGCCAATTAGAACTGACCACAGATCAGATTTGACTAGGGTATAAATGGAGCCCCGCCAGAGGGCAAGTTGAGCCGGTCCTCCTTGGAGCAGCGGGTCCGCAGTCGCGGACTCTCCCCTTGGGTCGGAACGCCGCCCAAGGAAACTCCTCGAGGTTGAGAGCCCTCATCTTATAGGTGAGTGATTGTGCACATTTTGGATCCTCATTTCTAAAGCTGGCTGTGCAGTATTAATTCCTTGTACACCACCCCGAACCTGTGGTTTACTGATGATGTTGGAGTGTTGACGCCTCATTTCGAGTTAGTTTTCTCTTAAACAATTTTGGTTAAAATAAAGTTTATTTTTTAATTTATCACCTGCCTAATTTGATTTCATGAGCCTCTGCAACAAGATAGCGGTCCATTTAACCGAAGAAAAAGTGACATCCACAAAAAAACCAAGTCCAAATTATCAGAAGCTGTTGCTTTTGAGTCCTCAGTCTGAGCCACCTAAGACCTGATCTTACAGAGAACTGCTTGTTTTATGATACTTCATGTGTCACGAAACAGCACTCTTCCAGCTGCATGGCACTTGAGTCAAGCCAATAGCTCTGCTAATTTATCATGGTTGTATCAAGCTGGCAACTTAAAAAACCCCACCACAGTCCAGGATCTGGTTCAAGAGATTAGCTTAGCACCACATAACGAATTCATGACAGAGGAAAGGATAATATTTCACTGCTCCTGGACAGCATTCGGTTGCTTAATTGTCAGAGAAAGCAGTGCCTTTCCGCTGGCCCTTGTCTCAAACAGCACACAACCTGGATTTGTTCCCTGCGTAACAATATATACGGTGCTGCATGAGTCATGAGCTCTGCAGAAAGACCTACATGTGATGATGTGTTCCCATCTAGATAACACTGTCTTCTTGCTGCGCGTGCTTGGAAATGAGATAAGGTGAGAAGTGAGGGGCTGAGGTTGGAAGGAGCTCAGCTCTGCCTCCAAACCTGTGCATAAGTCCTGCTACAGGAACATGTGGGTAAATTACTGACTTGTCTGGTTTTAAACCTCAAATTCTGAAGGAAGCATCTCTCTTAGAGGTAATGTGACTATAGAACAGCACCTAAATCTTTTTGACAGCAGTTCAACTGGCTTGTTGCTAGAAAATGAGCACAAAATACTTCAATCAGAATGGCAGAAAGCAGCAGACAGAACAAGGAATCATCTACACTCTTGACGTCTAAAAATTGACTCCTGTTGGCACCAATCATGGAAATAATATTAAGACAACAGACACCACCCTCCACCGATTTACATTCATAGAGCCACCCGCAAGGAGAAGGAGGGAATCAAGCAAGGCTGCAGCAAAACAAAATCCAGTACGTTATTAACACTGACAACTGCTACAGTAAAACCACACAGGCAAAACAAGCAATGTCTAACTAAGAAAGAATTTAACACTTTGGTAGCCTAAGGAGTCCACTCGTAAGTAAAAACCTACTCATAAAAGCATGAATCACAAACACTTTCATACAGTATCTGACATACTCCTTTGGGTCCTAATGAAGTTGTCCCTTCTGCTGGTCTCTCTTGTGACTGCTCATGAATAGGTTATCACATGTTACACACCACTTCTTGTACCAGTTTTCACAAAATCTCCAATTAAATAGGTAGAGCAAAGCAAGGGATCTCCATTTTGCTGAACAACTCTGTCCATCAGTGCTCTCACTCTATATCCACGTCTCCTATTCATGTGCAGTCATGCCTGCATGTTGAAGAGAGAAAGAGCTTTTGCAGCATCTTCCCATTTTTTCCAACCATGGGTCTATTCTTTAGGTCATATACACAAGAGTCTGTAAATATTCAGGCACAATTAATCTCACCAACTTTAAATGCCTATCAGTTATTTGGCCAAGCCTAACTTATCAAAGCTCTTTTATAGCCAAGGGAGAGAACCAGACCCCTCTAGGATTAAGGTATCTGAGGGCAATTGGGTGACTCAATCTTAAAAGTGGATCCATTTTATTAAGGACCAGTCCTGGGAACTCTTACTCACATAAGCTGTCAATAAAACTGCTTATTGCTCCCGCGTATTATTGAAACACTAAATTTTCTCCACAATATGCACTTTTATTTGTTCTGTTGTTTGTCCTGGTTTTGGTGCTACAGAGGGATGCAGTCATCTCCAATCATCATGGTTCCAAGACAAAAAGCAGACTGAAAAACACCATGGAATGAAAGCCCATTTTCCCTAGAAAGACGCAATTTGTACTTTTGTAAAAGTCACTTTTTACAAGCCCATGCTTACAGTTGAGTTTCAAATCCTCAGACTGTACTAATTTTAAGATTCTCTGCCTTCAACAGTATTTTTTTTTTTGCCAAATATGGCCTACAGATAAGATATTGGATACTTTTATTTTAAAAATTACTAGTATATATGTGCATGTGTATGCATGTATATAAAATGCTTTTCCCATTTACAGAGAAATTAGTGAACGTTCTGGTCACCGATGAAACAAATATAAGAAACAGTACCTATAAGTTATAATAATTAGCTCTCTGATAATTTGCAATGATATACTGCATCCCTGCTTCCATCTGCATAAACAGTGGCCCCTTCATTAACAAATCATTTGACTTGCACAAAACCAGTAAAAACAGAGAATAAGAGAGTTTCATTTCCTTATACTGACAGAGTAACTACATTTAGTATGTAGGAACTTGGATGATTAAAGAAATTTTTAAAAAAATTATTCTGCTGCAAATATGAACAGGTGGAAAGTTAAACCATGAAAGACATTTAGAAGACTCACCTAAGGTTGCATTTTCGATTTTAACAGGATGCTTCCTGGCAGTACTAGCCTAAGTACTGTTGGGTCATTAGAAACTGCAGCTGCTGTGAGCAATGAATACCCCAAACTAGCACACTGCCGAGACACTAAAGATATGTTTTCCAGCTGAGTGATGACTCTGCTGCCACTGAAAGGGACTGTCCTGCGGTGTTGCTGTGTCAATGTTGTGCTCCTGGTACTCACATAACTCACAGTCGGTAGTGGCACTGGCACAAGGTGGGAATGCGAGAAGTCAGGATAGGGACCGAAGGCAATGCAGTAAATCCAAACCCTGAAGCATGCATTAGTTGAGGACAAGACTAAGATACCCTTTAGCCCATACCTTCAGCAAAATGGAAAAATACTACACTTGCATTTGGAAGTGAACAGTTCACTCCTTGTTCTAGCACATATTCTAACGAGGTTGTTTTATGTCCAAACATAGGTTAATAGTAAGGAACACAGAAAAAGCACATGGCTAGTCAAGTTGACAAACACCATTTAAAACTCATGCAAACAGTAATAAGAAATTGCTTAAGTATTGTATAAAATAGGGAGCCTCTTTTATTACTTAACACTTGAAAAGCTGCAAGTTTAATGGATTGCCTGTGCTTCAATATGATTATCTCACTATCTTTCTGTTCACATTATGTATGTGGCTTGTCTTTCTTCCTATTAAAAGATAAAATGTCTTAGAGCTGTATGCAAAGGCAGATTTTCTCATAGTGTCTTTTTTGCACAAGTTCATAACAGTAGATACCTTAAAATTCTGTCCACTACCTCCCAGGCCTTCCTTGGACTTGATGAACTATCTATCTGCATAGGAAGTGACAAAGATCTCATGCAAATGAGCTGCACAATTCCTCTGCAACTAATGTCAAGCTGAAAAGGAGCAAAATCATTAAAGATGTTCCAGAGAGCCAGGAAGTCCTTATGTGAATGGACAACTGAGACACTTGTGATACCAAGAGACAATGAGTGATCTTCATCTACCATTTGAAGTTTAATGTAATTTCTCCACTTGGCTGCATTACTGCATCTGTGTTTTAAGATGAGCTCTTCCTACTGTTCAGTCACATAAGGTTGATAATGCTGAGGTAAACAGAAGTGGAAAAAGTGAGCAACTGGAGACTATAGCATCTCTGAGATCGTGGAGAGTTGTGCCTAGTATTATACTGAATGTTATTTTCCTCCCCTTCCACTAAACTTCCACTAAACAGAAGCACTGCAGATACATAATGGATTACAAAGGATACTGGATGGAGATGGGTTATTACATGTCAGGCAGAAAAAGGATTCTGTATTTCTTATTACATGTTTCCTATAAATATGTTTCATTAGAGCTTAAACCAGCTAGCTTGCCTGGCATGAGAGAGCAGATTATCACTGGGCATGCAAAACAATTCATTTTGCTTTAAAAAAGAAAGAGAGCTTAAAGAATGATGGTGACAACCAGAAATGTTATTATTGGCTTTGAACTGTTATGTGAATGTGTATTCTCCTTTTCCGCCAACGTAAAAGGCCATCACAAGCTCTCATCTACAAGCAACAAAATTGCCTGTTTTCATGACTATCAGCAACACTGTGACTTTCATAAAGGTGAGAATGGTATACACATTAATATGACAGACAAGTTTACTTATCCTGTCCTGGTGCTACATACTTTCATCAGTTGCTAGGTGTAACTCAAAAACCAAGGACAGGTTCAAAAAGCATCCTGTGGTCTGATATCAATTCCATGTCTGTTCACATAATCATGTATTGTCAAACACTTATTGCCAAGACTGGAGTGCCAGAGTTTCATTTACTGAGATATTCTGGGTAGCCCGGTATGAAGCTGTGAGATGGAGATCTCTGTGAGCTACTAAAGCTCAGGCTGACAACAAGTCCAATGCGCCTGCAAGTAGCCACTCTGTGAAGCACGTGTCTAACGAACACAGGTTTCCAGACTCTGAATACTGGAGAAAGGATGTGAAACCAAGCTGGAGCCACCAAACATAACACACCTGTTGACTTTCAGTAGGTTAATGGCAACTGCAGTATCCAGAAACCCAATGGAATCCTGAGCCATCAACAAGGTCCCAGGCCTTGGCTGCAGTCTGGCAACAAACTGAAACTATCACTTAATAGGAAAAGCCTTTCTGAGAATGGTTTCCTGAAGGGAAGGGCATATGCTATCCTTCCAAAGAGTGAATGGGTAATGCCAGTCCAGTGCAGGAGCTATTTTCTTTTAACACTGAAAAATAACTCTATAGTTGAGGATGATTATCTGTTTCCTCCTGTTCCCTAGTAAATAATTCTTCACCTCCCACATTCCCGCCCCCTCATTCTCACAAAGGCAATAAAATCCATGGCTGTGCAGGGATATATGACTTCAGCCTCTCTACTACGGGACACAGTTGCCGACTCTGGAACTGGTACCTGGATCTTATTTCCAATAAACTCAACATATTGCAGGGAAGATAAGACATACTGAGACTGGCTGAGATTTCAGCCAGTTGAAGTTGCTATGTACATTTTTTAATTAGCTAAAGCAATGATAGGCACCGATACGCATGCTATGTACTGTTCTGATACCACTTTTTGAGCCTGAACTTCTTTGTTCATTTTTTTCCACAAAGTCAACAACAAGTAGAAGAAATTTAAAGTCTCCATCATCTCTGTGAAAGGCAGAACCTGGTTATCCAAACCATGTCAAGAACAGTAACACATGTATGATGGTAACAAGCCCAACAAGGCTTCAGCTGGGCTTGACAGCACTGTAGCAGGTTGATGACCGAAGAGCTTAATTACAGCTTTGCAGTTTGTTTGTCAGACTCACCTAAATATAGCCAGCACACCATAGTCTTCAAGCCATTTGAGACATTAACTGTGGGATAATTCCAGGCTTTCCAACTTTGCATTTTTAAGCTCTCTCTGGTGACTCGGATTAATTTAGAGGAGACATGGAAGGAAGACAGGAGAGAATTAAGACACACCTTTAGGAAGTGCAAGTAGGTAACACTATTTGGAAACAAAACTTCCTCCAAACCCAGATACGGCAAATACTGAGCTAATACTATGGGGCCAAGAGCTGGCTGGACCTTTATGGAGAGCTAGACCCTGCCTTATCTATGACATATAACTGCCCCTTCCTCACCAATACAGGTGACATGGGGATCTCTGAGTGATCAAAAAGGCCTGCTCAAAGGGAAGACATTAAAGAGGCTTGGAAAGGGTTTGCTACTACAGTTAACTGATTGCTCAGGGAAGCAATGCAAGGCAAACATTTGAAAAAGATCAGATGAATATTGGAGACATTCAGAAGCTGTCTGGACACGGTCCTGGGCAACTGGCTCTAAGTGGCCCTGCTTGAGCAGGGGGGTTGGACCAGATGACGTCCAGAGGTCCCTTCCCACCTCAACCACACTGCGAACAATGTGCAGAGAGAGGTATTTTGGAAATGGCCAAAGAGAATACAGCAGCTGGGATGATCTTACAGCAGCTAAAGAAGTGGATGTGTCCCCTGTGCAGAATTAATATGAAAGGGGCAAGACTAAATCACTAGTGCTCATGAACTCAGCCAACCTCACGTAGACTAAAACCCTCAGGTTTGGGGCAGGCAGAAACAGCCTCACTTGCACTCTTTTCTCACATCTGAAATTTGTTAAGGAATGGTAAGAGGACACCATGTGAGGCAATGTCTTTGGGGAGGAAAGAGGCTAAAAGCAATCCCCTGAAGTAGTGGGAGACACTGTTATGGTTATAACTGCTACAGGCACATGTACACCATATGGTTGTGAACAATCATTTCAAGGCAAAAACAAAACTTAAATACTGTCTGTGTTTGGTATCATCACTTGTCTTTCTGACCAACGATCATCTATAATTGTCTGGGCAGTAAGTTGTTATGTCAGTCTCCCCATGAGATCTAGTCTTTGCTTCAAACACTAGTTCTACCATTTTCATGGCTATTAAAGCTAATGCCTATTTATTAGTCTCATATTCTATCTTCACTGATCATTGAGTTCTTGAAAGTTAATACCAACTCATGACTGCACCCTGGAGTACCCTCTTTATCCTGGGGACATCAGGCATGATGCTAGATACCACCAGATCAGAAGATGCTTTCTAGAATTTTCTGCCTAATTTTACATGAAACTTTTACAGAGAATTATCTTGTACAACATACACCTCTGAACAAAGGAACTAGGAGGAGTTTGATTTTTGTGGTGTCAGGAGTAATAGGGGTAATTAATTCTAGAAAATCTAGAAATAGTACTCAGCTGTTAAAAGACCATACAACTCCCTTAAAAGAAGGCCTTTTGCAATTCACTTAAGATACATTAGCTTAAGTCTATTCTCAAATGAGACATGTCCAAGATTGCTGACTGCTAAAAATTCTTTGTTTTATTCTTCTCTTTCATTACCACAGACACTGCTGTTATAAATTAAGAAAACATACACACACCAAAAAAAAAAAAAAATCATGTGTGGGAAGTCAGATATCCTTCAGGCGAGGTAATGGTAAAATGTTGGATTCAGGCTATGATGTTTCAACAGCAAACACAATTGCACTTCTGTGGAAGTGTTCCTATACCCTGGATACCAATGCTAGAAGGCGCATTGCAGCTGAACACTGAACAAAGCAATTTTGGTGTCCAGCTGTACCCTAAGGATTTGATTTTTGGGTGTATACTTAGGAAAATATCAACATTTCTTGCCCTAGTTTTAAACTGGTATTTAAATTCCTAGGAACTTCACTACTGTTTTCAAAATTTAAATGTTTTTTTTAATAGGGTAACAATTTCAAGTATTTGGAACCTGTATCTTGAGTAGGAATCTGTCATGTGTCAAATAGTCTTTCAGGAGCAATTTCCACCTAATAAACTTGCTGATTTATATATGTTAATAACAGCATTTCTATTTTTTGTGTTCAGCAAATGTGATGAACAACATCAGCATGTGAAGGAAAAATGAGCTCCAAATACTCTGTCAAAGATTTGCGGAAGTATTTTTGGAGTCTTTTTCCTTAAACTCTAAAGTTCTAATATTAACGCTGTGTTTGTGTAGTCTAAAGATTAGCATTTCTGCTCCACAGCCATTTCCTATGAAGACAACCAAGACAGGGAATTGAACATGTCGGGACACTTAGGTTCTGGTCAGAGTTGTAGCAGAGGCTTTCTGTGCACAGCAAACTTGGACAAAACACTGAATAAGATACATTATTTAACCTCCCTTTATCTAAGTTTACCTCCATGGGACTATTCCCCCTACATAAGGGCATGTGCTAAGTTCACGTTTGTGTAGTGCCTATACTTTTTGATGGGAGTTTTTCCAGAGTTGCTAAACATTGTCATTATTATTGAGTAATAAACAAGTTATTTGTGCCAACAGTCCAAGTCCTACCTGGGCACTATTTTGTACTATGGTGTGAGAAAATTGTTTAATTTTCTTTTCTTTTAAATGCCAGTACTTTTCTGAATTTCAAAAAGCATTCCAAGTAATATGCTTTTGATCTAATGTTATTAGATCACCTTAGAGCAAAACAATTCAAGCACAGGAAAAAGACTGGGCTTACAGAAAGCTTTCTGAATTGCAAGTGACCATACAATATTTTAACACACCCAGTCAGTGAAACTTTCCACTCTAGCTGTAATATAATAAACTAGGACACTGCATCTGCTTTGGAGCCTTCCCTAATGGTCTCGTATCCTCCAAAATCCTGTAAAAAATTAAAGCTTTCTGTACCAGAGAAGGTCAGCATAGTGCTCTGTTTTTCCCCATGGCCCTACCGATTATCAGTTTCAGTACTTGGACCTTTGCTGATCTCAGCTGTACCTCAGCATCAGTGGCAGAGAGGTGGGCTGCAAGCAGGCAGGCACCAAAATATTTGGGAACTAATACCCTGCATAAGACTAGGAAATACCTGACTGTGTTCATAACAATATGGTCTTCTCGGAGATTTCAGTCCTGCATCTTTTCTTAATCAATTCCAGCTTTCAGACAATCTAAAACTTAGTCTGGGGTAGACAAAAACGACGACAGTCGAACCCAGCAGTAATACATTATTTCAGCACAACAATAAAGCAGAGAGATGTATTTCCTTGGATGCAGACCTGTAAAAAAAACCTCTCAAACAATGAGCAATGGGGGCACAACCTCCATCAAGCGAGCTGATAAAATCTCCTCCACAGATGTCTCTTCTCTGCCTGGTAGTACCAGAATGCTTTACTTTGGCCACTTTGCTTTGACCCAAGGGCCAGACTCCACCAGAAATCAAATAATGTGCAATATTTTTCATACAGAAACTCCAGCAAACAGGATCGAACCCCATCTCAGCGCATTATAAAACTGCTATGCTCTGATTTAATATTTCCCTGGTTGTGGTTTTGCATATTAAGAGTAACTTGTGAATTGTGCTTGTGGCCTTACTATGTTGTTTTGTTTTGCTATGAGCAAACACAGATTAGATTTCTGGTCTCATACTCTTTACCCTGACTGAGTGGTAAAACGACAGCAAGATCAGAGCCTGAGGGGACAAGGACATGTCAGCAATCTGGTTGAGTAATTAAGCAGTGAAACGATAGGTATGACAAATAGTTTCATTCAATTCTGAATTTAAAGTACAGCAGCTCCAATACAAGGCAAAACAGATGATAATATGCATAAATTGGGAGAGATGTGCTGGAAGGGAAGCCTTCTGTCCTCATCTTCCTACCTTTCAAAACAAGCAGTCAGCATGTATCAAATTCATTTTTAAGAAGGGCCCATTAACGTATGCTATTAAATGCTTATTTTGTTTAAAAAAGCACAAGTGGTGCTAACTGCTGAAACACTGGAGTTAAAATTAACACCAACAGAAGTTAGCTGTTGTAATCCTAAAATACCTGCACCACGCATTGCCCTCTTCAACAGAAGTTAACTCATATTTTCCCTTGACAAACACAGATGTATGTGCATATATAAGTACGCTTAGTCTGGACGTTCCTAATGAACAGTTAATCTGATTTAAAGTAGACTGTCTTTTTTTTAAAATTACTTCACCATACCTATGGAATTGGACATATATAAATCCCAACACAAATAAACAGTATCCAGTACTAAGCTCTTAAAACCCAGATTTATGACAGAAATGTGGAGACAGACTCTTCAACAGGGGCAAGGCTTAGCGGCATTACAAGAGATCAAGACAAAGTATTGTTCAACATGATTTTCTCCCTTCTCAATGGCATATCCAGCTGTCCTGTAACATTTAATTGAATCGTAACATGAAATGTGGAATTGCAAATGAAAATGACTGCATTAGAATAAGAATTAAAACCCAAAATCGGTATTCTCATCAGAGTTGGACAATTTATTCAATTACGGTTGGACTCGATGATCTTAAAGGTCTTTTTCAACCTAAATGATTTTATAATTCTATAATTTGTTACTAGACGACTCTTTGAAACTGCAGTTGCTGTTACTGTTGTCATTAAATCCTTAAAGAAAAAATACAAGCTCCTACTGCTGCTCTCTCCCTATGAACCATCAAGTGAACAGATGAGCCAACACGTTATTAAGTATAAGCAAAGCTTTTAAGATAGCCTGCAGAAATAAATAGGATGTCTACAATACACATAAAGCTACCGTTAATAACAGAGACAAAATTTTGGTATGAAAAACCTACCTTAGGAGAAGAAGAAAGCTCCCTCGATGCAGGAATAGTTGACATGTTCTCACTCATGCCTGTCTCCGACTTTGGCAAGAGGTTTGGTGTTTCAGGAGCCTTTCTTTTCATCTTCTTTTCTGGTTCTTGCAGCGGAGCAACTTTAGTTAAAGCAGGGCTTGGTTTTGGTTCATAAAATGGATTTGATCTAGTTAAGAGAAGGGAAACATATTTCTTTGCTATCTCCTTGGAATTAAAACCAAAAATAAGACCTGTTTAGAGAAGCCAATGACTAAAATGCTTTTATTATCCCATGTAAGAATATGTTTTGCCTTTACGTGCTTTTAGATGCTACTTTTTCATACGATTGAAAAGTGAGTTACAGCAATTGAAACTGCATTAGGTCAAAATTTCCATAAATTTTAAAGTCCTGTAAATTACAGAAGTTTTATCAATCGCATAAAGCTAACTCTTCAATTATACTTACCTATCTATCAAAGAGTGACCTGACTTACATACAAGCTCAATACCAACAAATTTGAGTGAAGTTCCTGGCTGTTTAATATTCTAATGAACAGAATTAAGAATGCTTCATTAGAACAGAGTTAAGAATCAGACCACTTTTACATGCATGCTTCAACATGGCTTTAGAGGCCTCACTCTTGACTGTCCAAGTCTGAAAATTTTGGCCTCCATAGGTACACAATCCATCTTGAGTGTATTTTAAGCTCTGCAGCATACAGGCACCACACCGTTTCAAGAACACTCTTTGGATAAGAGAATAGTGCAAGAAAACCACAGCTGACTTGTGTATACCTCTCTACAGATACCAGTAGCCATCATTTGTCTATTTTGAAAGTACTTTTTATAACTAAACCTTTTTTAAGAAACACAGTAAACATCTTCCACCAAGTGGATGCAGTTCAAAGAATTATTCTTCTTAACTCTGGCATTCACGTTCCAACTCCGCATTTGTTCCACCCTAAGTAAATACTTCCACAGCATTTCCAAATTTTATATATTAGTCTGATATATCAAACATCGATCAGTAATACATTAAATAATGGCTTCTACTATGCACTTAGAAGAGCCAGCAATTTTGTATCCTGCTCAGGATACTTACGGGAACCTTCTTTGCACTGAATTACTTTATTCATAATCTTTGCTTTTCATATTTTGCAATCCAAAACTGGACGGTTAATTACAAAACTGACATGTTAATTAATTCCTTTCTAGTCCATACTTCTCCTGCAAGATATATTTAGCATATATCTCAAACTATGTTTATATAACTAAGTCACTGCAATTCCAAAGATCTATTTGCATACAGTTATATAAAGCATAACTAATCACGACAAATAACCTCAGTCCCTGCAGTTCAACTCTAGATGGAAACAATAATGCATACAGCATTAGACAAGAGCCTACCTAGCTAGATCCACTTACAAATTTCCTCTCAGGATAAGAGTCATGAGCTAGTACACACTGTTTTTAAACTACAACAGCAAAATTTGGGCACAAGCGAAAAACCAACTATTCATCCAGTTTGCTTTCACACCACACCAGATTTCTCTCAGTTTTGTCTACTTTTAGTATGAAAATGTGTCTTTCAATCTCTTGGACTGATTTTAGAATTTATTTTAATGCAGTTTACCATCATCCTCTTTTCACTGAGAAAAAGCAAGCAATTAATAATCCACACTGCAGAAAATAAGTCTAGTTCTGAAAGACAAAGTTTATTGAAGCACATAAGTGAAGATCGGACATAAAACCTCCAGACCTTTCTAAGAATCTGCCACTGCTTGTTATAGAGAAAGAGATCTAAATCCAGATACTGAAATGAAAGGAAAGACTAACACTAACATAACTCATGTGCTCATTGAAGGCAACTTTCAGGTGTTCCCACTTTGCTGCCCATCAAGTGCAAGGCCACCAGTGCAATCAAAACTAAAGGCAACATCAAAATAACGAGTTAAATAGAAATGGATGGGTGTTTTCCATGGGAGGCAGTAGAAAAAGGAGGGTATTCAGGCTGGAGTGGAGAATGCACCTAGCTGTCAGTAGCTCTAATTTAGCTGACAGCCCAGCTCAGCTGTCTTCAGACACTGGGAAGTTCAAAGGGAGGTGAAAATGAAGATAAAAGAAGTAAAGGCTGAAGAACAATGTGTTCTACAGGAAAGCATAAGGTTTTCTTTAGTTCAATAAGTTAGCCTTCTGAACAGCCAACAGACACAGCATGTTTGGCAGGAAAGTAATTTACCTCTGTGTACTTGGAATTAGAAAGGTGTATTCGTAAGGTGTTAAAATTAATTTGGTGCAAGAGAAAAAAAAAACAAAACACCTTACCAATGAGAGTAAGAAAGTTTGGAAGAACCACCTTTTGAATTTTTATGCTCCAGAATTGTCTGCGTTACGTGCATTATCTTGAAGAATTGTACCCTACTGCACACACCAGAAGGAAGAGCAGTAGGGAGGAGACAAGTGACTGCCTTTTTTTTCCTAGAGAAGAACTTGCTTGAAAGCCAGACTAAATGCTCACATTTTGCTCATAGTACGGGCAGAACACACACACACTACTTTCCACCCTCCCCTCTGCACTGCCTTTAATTGGTCTTACAAATATTGAGAAAGATTTTTGAAAAAGTAAGTTCAATACAGAAAAAAAACCCAAAATGGTTCTTGCCTGAAGAAGCTATAAGTGTTGAAGTCATGGGGGTCTGATATATGCAGCAGAGTTTCGTCCAACAGCTTCCACATGGCTATACAAGAAACTAAGCAAGGGAAAAGTCTGGCTGAAAAAAGCCTTCACTGAAAAATACTAAACCACTTTTCTCTGAGGTCAGCTCCCATACTTTTTGCTTCTGTGAAGTTATTTAATTGATCCACACAATATGATTTGCCTAAAGAGATATGAGACTGTCCACCACAAAACTAGAAAAACCAAACCTGACAAACTATCTGGCATTAAGCTGTTGCTGGCAGTGTAGTGGCTTGTGGCTTCTTGTGCAACAAGCAGCTTCAATAGATGGCAATTCAACAGTCTTTCCAATTAGACAGCATTATTCTAAGCCATGCAATGACTAATGAGATAAGAAGCCACAGAGCCAAATAATATCTGAAAGCAGGTTTTGTTCTGACCAATTTAAAAATTATTTTGATCAGCGTTACTGGTTAACTGAAAAAAAAATCAACATTTTATTGAGGAGGAAAAACAAAGCTCTCAGTGTGGTAGGGTTAAAAGATCAGGCAATATTACCCATCAGAAGTACTAAGGGTTGAAAGCACTATACTTTAAGTAGTTGTGAGCTATACTGTTTTCAAATATTTAAACTTAACTTAGCAAGGTGTGCTTCCTTTATTAACAGGTAGCCACCTACCATTTTGATTTTAATGTATAAAATTCAAAAAGGCAAAAGCAGAATTTGCCACTAACATCCAAATGCCCAAACTAACAAAAGGAAAATGTGTTGCCTATCTCTAGCTAGGTATGAGAATTTAGCCAGAGGAAGTATGTTTTCAGAGCGTCATTTTACAGCAAAATATATGTACTGGATCATCTAAGTCCCCCTGTACCATGCAACACCTCATTATGCTTATGCTTGTGACTATGCTTTGCTTATGTGTGTTGTGAAATCTTATGTTATCTTCACAACCATTACTGAAATATGTTTCAATGAAGCCAATTACCCAAGGTAAATCCTTCACAGAGGTGCAGTGAGGGTAAGTACCTTTCCCAAGATTACAATGAGAATCTGTTACAAAACTGGAGTCAGACTTCAGCTCTTGGGGCACTTTGTGTAAGGTCTGAGTCCAGAATCAGAACTAGGGATCTGCCAGAGTAGAGTGGGACAAAGGTCCTGATGCTAACTGTCCATGTTCCCATGACACACCATCACATTTCACGCAAAATACAAGAGGAAAATGCCAAGTGGTGCATTAAGTGAACTCCAATGAAACATTTAAGACGCAGGGATAAAAATACATTATATTTCCTGAGTGACAGTAAATATCTTTCAGGAGCCTTCTATTTCTCATGCCTTCCATCTGTCAGGTTCAAAACCACTCCTGGGGAAAGCACTAGACCAGCAGTAGTCAAAAATAATTAAAAACTACCCAAAACAAACAAACAAACAAAAAAATCAAAAGACAAGATGTTAGGAGAGAGGTTGAAAATATGCAAAGTTTTCTAATGCTGTGATATGACTCAGTTGTTCAGCCTTGTCTTGAGTACACTGCTCAGGCCAAGTCAACGCTCTTAAAATAGATACATAGCAGAAGAAATAACAGGGTCCAGAGACGTGCAGTGAAAATGATTAGAGAGATGAAGAGGCTTCTGTATGAAGAGAGATTGAAAAAGTTAGCACCATTTAATTCGGACAAGTGACAAGTAATGGTGAACATGCTAGAGATATACAACACAGCAATTGTTTATGGCAGATAAATCCAATACTACTAATTGTTGTTTCGGTAAGCCAGCAGAAGAGATAGTGTATGGGATTGGAAAGGTAACTTATTTACAATCAATAAAAGGAAACACACTTCATATAAGATCTTGGTTTTTTGTGGAACTCTGCAACAAATTGACACTGAAGCCTAGACTTAAATAGAATTTGGAAGAAGATTAGCCACTTACGTAGATAATAAAAGATAATATTCACATAAGATAAGAAACAATACACACCTGGACATAAACCTTCATGATTTAGGGCACACAAAAACTACCAACTGGCACTGCCTATGAAAATCTTTCCTTTGGTGCTCACTGTACCATACCTTAGCAGAAACTTTCTACTGAAAAATTTGAAAATTAATGAGGTAAATTTGAAAATTACATGAGGTAAGGCATAATAGTGCTTGTAGGTGTGAGTTAGTATCACAAGTCCTGCGTTCCTAGACCGGAGTTTTATTATTACACTGATCCCTCCAGAGCGTTTCAGTATAAAGATTCAAAGGTTCTCCTTACCACACTTCTACCCAATACATTTAACAAATGGTCTCCACGTCTTTTTCAATGACATGGCACTCCTGTAACCTGGGAGAAAAATGTGGAGAGGAAGCTACTTTGGGGGTCAGGCCATAAAAAAATTATGTAGAAGACATAAAAAACTATTTTACAGTGCTTTTTGACTCCTTATCCTTCCATCTTTCCATCGGACATTGCTTTTATAAAGAAAACACAGATCATATTTATGTTCAAGTAGAATCCACCTATGGGGAGTTTATTTTTATCCTTGGGGGGAAAAAAAAAAGGAATAAAGCAAATGGGGTCATTAAAATAAGAAAGGTGTTGTAAACAAAGGGCTAGAGAAATCTACAGTCCAGTACACAGAAAAAACAAGGCTGCCTGTTACAATGCTGCTGCAAGCCCATTTGGCACAGATTTGCTTAGGGTGGACATGTGAGTATAAATATAAAACACAGAAAATTCTTCACTTGCCCATCCATGTAGCTTTTGCTCTTTCCGCTCTTCTCCTCAGTCTTTGCTGTCCTCTATATCCATATCTTTGCGGGTGTAAAGTATACATATTTTTTCTCTCTGAGGATTCTGGTGATCAGTGAATGATCAGGGATGCCTGGTGTGACCATCAACAGTGTGATCACACTGTGCTCTGAAGACACAGCAGCCAGTGCTATTTGTTCAGGCAGTGCCCTGATGAATGGAGCTGGCAGAGACATCATTCCCCAATGCCCTTTTTTTTTTTTTCTCCCACAGAACAAATAACAACAACAAACCCACGGCCAAAGAGCTTTAAGAGGAAAAAAACCCTGCAGGGTCCTTTATACATTTCTATTAGAGTGCATGGGAATCCTTCAATTTCCTAGAACACAGCTATAAACAGAGAAACATAAAGAGGATAATATGACACCTGTATTAATATTAAATATGAAAGCAATGCAAATGCCATGCCATGATAAATCTCATTAAATAATGTAAAACTAAATGTTAATTACAGTTGTTGTCTGTAAAATTGCTTGCATGTAATCACCATAAACTGTCTCATGAGTGGTGTGGTTGGTGACTAATGACCGCAAACAAGGAGTAAGTATATACCTTCAAACCTCCCCAGCTGCACAGATATTGCAAAAAGCTCTCACTCCTTGTTAGGTTTCTATACTATAATACAAGGCAGTCAGTGTGAGTTTATAAAAGTTTTATGTGTGGTTATGATAAAAGAAACAACCTAAGAAAGTGCATATGGTGTTATCTTTCTCATATAGAGATTCAGTTTTATGAGACTCTCAAAAATATGCTATGCAGACTGCAAAACGCTCTTCCTTTTTACACACTGCACCAATACAAAACAAACGCTCCATTATCATTAACAAAAATTATTATTTTATGTAGAAAAATAATGGCAAAAAGGACAGGAAGGACCAAGCTCTGCTGCTCCTTAATTTTTGGCTCATTTGCAATTGTCAGGGCATGAAGTGCCAAAAAGGTACACAGACTTGTTCCCTATCAAGTAATTTGCTATCAATGAGGCAAAGAAAAGTTTCCTAACTGATCATGATCATGCTGAATAGCATGACTTGGGGGTATGGTATTTCCTGCTGCTGAGCTACCTAAGGATCAGTCTGCCCTAAGGAGGTGATTAAGGATCACCAAGGTTGAACCCAATACACCTCAAGATTAAGCCAGGGATCCCACTAATGCTTCCGAAGCTGCTGAAAGATGAAGAATCATACTTACTCATCTAGCTCTTCCTCTTCAGCTTTAGAGGTATCTGCATAGAGGTATTTGCTCATATCCACTGGTCTGACGTTTTTCCTTTTTGCAGGTTGCGGAGGAGAATCTCTTACAGTTACAAATGTTTCAGGCTCAGGATCTGGCTCTTCAAATGGGTTCAAGTACTCTGGGGCATCTTCATCCTTGAAGGGATTGTAATTGTCAGCATAGAAACTTTCTTCTGGCTTTGAAGATGAAGCTATTTCAGTGTCCGGTTCTACCAAATAACAAAAAAATCATTAAACAGATTTAACATAGAAAAAATTTGAAACCATTTTAAGAGTTCTTTATATTTTGAAGGCTTATGAAAAGGTCTGCTTCTTAATTCTCAATACATAAATTCCTAGCCTTAGATGAATTTTCACGCTTTATTTATTACAGTGACCTAGATGAATTTTCACGCTTTATTTATTTACAGTGACCTTGTTTATTCAAAAATAGGACTTTCAAAAGGTCATTTCATCTAGAGTATATTGAATACTCTCATTTTCTCACTAAAGCTCTTTCAACCTAATTAGTTATTAGTTTTCTTATTTGTCATATAAATGGTATTGCAACAGAATATAAAACATTTTCCCAAGCTATTAGCCAATTTGTAACCTAACAAAATGTTCTCAATTATTTATTTGAGCTTTTAATAAAGAAAAAAGATATCCTGTATTTTATAATAAAATTACTTTACTGGATATTAAAAATGGTGACAGTAAGTACGTGGTCTTTTCATTTCTTAAAATGACTGAACTAAAAATCAGCTATTAGGTATGACCAATAATTACATTTCAAAACATACATATTTTCACTGCTAACTGCTCCTGGTAACAATACATAGTCTCACAGTAAAAATGAATTTAAATTAATCCTAAAGAGAGAGATAATCAAATTACTCATCTATTATTTGGGCTGTACAACAAAAAGTTATTAGCAACCTGGAGCCGCATGCAGTTCTTTAGAGTAACAGACACTACAGAAAGAACATTACACAAAAGTGAATAGCTGTTGGATATTGAATAATACAAATCCCCATACAGCAATACAACATTTCTTACAAAGACACTTAGTAATGTTAATTTTACTCTTCCTGCAGCATCAAATGATCAGAAGCTCAGTTCAATATTGGATTTGATGTACTTTCAAAATCTATGCAAATAAGAACTTCAATGTAGTGTCATTAAAACCTAATTTTCAATAACCACTCCCACATTATTCTTAACGCAAAGTATTTCTTTTTCAGATGTATGGTTACTAAATTGAACAAAGCATACCTTTTAGCTTTAAAAGAAAAAAAAAGTTATTTGTAGCAAGGCTCTAAAAAATAAAAAGATGGCGTTCCAAGTGTGTTTGTCACTAAACAAATATTTGGGAAGACAAAACCACTAGTCACACAACTAACAAAGGGAAGGGGCCGCAAAAGAAACAGCACTGTCGTTACTTCGTTTTGGATGGATGCTGTACTGAAGTTGCTAATCCTGGTGAATTGCTAGAAAACGTAAGTGTTCTCTACTCTGCCAGTAAACTTCCAGTTCACCCTGTCTCCAGTCATTAGCACAGCCCAAGGTGATAGAAAGCCCTACCCCACATAGCGTGACTGACTATAATCTACAGTTTGAACAAGAGCCACTCCTAGCTGGACAGGAATATGGTCCCCAGATGCAGGTAGCAGCTTCACCTATCTGTGCACTGGAGTAGTCACCAGTCACTAGACCAGGGCAAAGGCTTGGAGCAGGAAAGGCTTTAGTCCTTCTCAGAACAATTGAAACCTACCAGGGACTGGAAAGATTTCATTTCACCAAGAACCTCACATTTCTAGTGCTCTTCTTGGTTCTTCACATTTGAACCTCAAAGACTATGTTATCATATTATCTTCCACACTATTTCTAAGGGTCTCCTTCTGAAGTGATGGATCATTTCTCTATGGTCAGAAAGTAGAAATCAAATGGGTTTGGCTGGAATAACAGAATAAATTAATCAAAAACTTACTTAAGCCCAATGTGGACCCTCAGGAGATAAATCACTCCTCTGAGACTGAGGATGAGTTCAGCTCGGTGAAACAAAATAAAATTGTATTTTGCCAGACAATACTGCAGGTTTTAACTGGTAGACACACTTACAACTACACGCAGTGCTTGTGTCTGTGGGATTTCCCTATGGTGATTATTCAGAAAATTATTTTTAAAAATTCCTTTAATTCCAGGTGAGGTTTGCAGCTTCTTATTCCCTGAGCAACCTGGTCCATCTTGGCGTTAAAGAACCGACATATACAGTACACATCTATCTCTTATGTATCTCATAAGTTCTTGTATTTAACTTCAATTTCAGAACGCAATTAATACAGTTTCAAGTCAAAAACTGGAGTAAAAAAGGAGACTGAGAAGACATGTAAACCAGACACTGCACTGAAATGGGATGAGACAAAGGTAAAGTAAGATCACAAGAAGTTATTATTATGCTTAATGGTCAGTCTTTACACTATCAAAATGTGTTCTAAAAAGAACTAATTAATCAGGGTTGCAATAATAGTCTTAGCTAAATCTAAAAAAGAGGTTCTGTAACTGTTTAAACTGGTTAAGCCTCACCTGAATGTCATAAAGAAACATTTCAGCTGTGTCTTAGGAGATGGACATATAGACAAACTACTGCAGGATAAATCAGGGTGTGTATCTGCATTATGTCAGCGGTAGTGTATGTGTTCGCTCCTACACCAGAGTAAATACAACATGCTTATCCCTTAATAAAAGGGAATAAACTACTACTGGGCACTTATCCTGGGAGAAAGGGTAGTTACTGCACAGTAGGTGATGCGTATTAAGCTCACACCCTAGTTTACGTGTGGTGATTTGTTCATAAGCCCCCATCCTTATAAGAAAGATGTTTCAGAGAAAGCCACAATAAAATAATATTGAAGGTCTGTAGTTTAACTGACAAGGGAAAAGAAATCATTCAAGGCAGAAATTCTTTAAAAAAGAAAAGATCAAATCAAGCAAGAATCCTTTGACAGTATTATAGATGAAATACACCAGAGCAGAGCCCAACATTTTAAGTGTATTTTTTCATTTATTTTAAGCTAAAACTGGAAAAGAGGTTCTACATTGGCTTACTTACATCACTCCAGTGTCCAGTTCAGGTAGTCACAGCAAGCAAAAGTTTCACCCTGCTTGCCCTGAGATGTCCTCAGTGTGGGTATCTGCAGCTGAGCTAGACCCCTTTACAGTCAAAGCTTACAGGTATATGTTCAAACTGTTAATGTCTAAAATCAGGTAAGCCAAATCCCACCCTTACTGCATAGATATCCGTGACTTGAAGCTCATGTCGACAGAATACTGCTCAAATGTTACCCACACGTTAGTGATTTGATGAACTAGGCCAAGCAGAAATGCTTTTGAGATCTGCCCTCAAAAGATAGTTTCACATAAAAAGCAGAAGTAACCCAATGAAATGCAAAAAAATGACCGATGTATGTCTTGTTCAAATTGTGCAACTTATTGATGACATTTTAACCACAATTTTTGCTACTTTAAACTTTGCTCAAATCTTAAAATATTTTATCATCAAGAGTGCACAACTACGAATACCTGCTTCTGCAACTCCGTATGATCGAGCACAGCACCTGCACATGAATCTGTTGATAAATACACATTACCATACCTGAGCAAAACTTGCTGATAACTCACAAGCAGTATTCAAACAAATATTACTAGAAGGAATGCCAGTAATATTTCCTGAATTAAAAACATTCAGGGAAACAATCTCTTAAAACTACACTGTAAGCTTTTACTTTTAATTTGCTTTTAAGTGTCTCCTGGAAATGATGCATTAAATGCTTGTTTAAATCTGATAAATTTTAAGGGGCAATGCAAATGCTTTTTGCAATTCTTTCTATTTCAACACTATGGATCAAGTGCTGTAACCCTAACTAGGACAAAATTCTTTCTCTTGTTCATTGGCTCAACAGTAACTACAGGTTTGGCCTTAGACGCAGAGCATTGCAGAACAGCACTCAGAGACCTCTGGCTTATTATTAATTAAAGGATTTCACAAAACCCTACACACAGGCTAAAATTAAAAGAGCTTCTAAAAGTATCATTTCCAAGAAACTTTTACAGGCAGAATTTGTAGGGGCTCAACTAGAACCCACTTAACTTGGCTGCTCATTCTCTCTCCTCCTGTCATCCAAGATACTATTTTTTTTTTCCCCCTCTGCTTCCTTCAATGTCCCTACAGCAGGGAGGGTCCCCACCTGAACCCAACCAGGCTATCTCCCATGGGGTCTCTGAAACCCTTTAGGACTAGCTTTTATGTCAAGTGTTGGTCATCACTTCATGAGCCTCTCTATAACAAATTAAATTGCTCAGACAATGACTCAACAACACTGCTCTTAAAGCTGCAGCCACTGTTACCTTCTCTATAACAAAGACTCATATTTTCTAATGGACCTAATGGTGTTGGGAAGTGCATTTTGGGGGGCTGAACATACAACAGCTTAAAAGGGGCTTATTTCCCTCTTCAAGCTGATTTTACACTAAGGAGTCAACGCAGATACCCTTGCTTCCCCCTAAATTAATCACAGTTGAAAACACAAGACTCCAGTCTCTACTGGAACTAATTTTTTTAATTGCAGTTCTCTACACTGATATTAAAAAAAAAAAGATGCTTGCAGTTTGGCACTCCAAGGGTCAAACACACAATAATTTTGCATGGTTAAGTAATAAAGCCACAGGGGTAGGAGTGACAAAAGGAGAGGTAGAAGTATTACTACAGCAGAAGCACCAGCTGCTCTTGTGCCAGATTCTGGAAACATTACTTGCCCTAACTCTACCGAGAAAGACTACTCATGATAGTAATCACTCTGGCACTACCTATCTGCACAATCAGCCTTCCAGTTCCCAGAGGATCTCCAAAAATCACCCTGCCCTTCAACCCACTTGCCTTTTGTAACACAAACATATTGTGACACATCCCTTAAAACCAAACAAAACCCCCACCAGAACATTACACATACCACTTTCCCCTTGGCAGAGGATGAAAGAACAAGCCACATGTGAAAGATAGCTAGTTATGCCATTTACTGTACTACTGGCAAGCACACAGTCACGATGGTGATGTGAGCAGCATAACAAACAGCACAGAATAAAAATGTAACTTCCCAATACTTCTAGAAAGCATAATGACTGGCATCCCTATAAACCACTGATGATTTTCTATTACTTTTATTAAGACTCGCACCAGCAACACATTACATTTCATTAAGAAATATAAGGAGATGGGACAGAGTAATCGTTTTCCTCTATAGTGGTTCTTGTATTGCTCTCCTTAGGACTATCCTAGAGGGATTCTGGGGTTTGGTACTGCATTGTAGCACTATTTTCATTTGCAGCGTAACACATACTGCAGGGAGCTCAGAAGTCTACATACAAGGTAAAGAAACACATTGTTAAAGTAAATGCTGTTTTAAATGAAAGGGAGAAGCAGTGCCAGCAAATAGTTACCCTCATGTCTCACGTGTGTTGCAGGAAATTTGTATTGGTCATATGCAACTTCAAAATTTTCATTCCCCACCTAATTAAAAAAATATCTGGAGCGCTGAAAGTGCATTGTTATTTTCTATTTGCATTTGTTGTATATGTTGACTTCCCCAAGTAAAATATTTTGCACAAAAATTAACTGATTTTAGAATTCTGTTGTAACGTGACTAAAAGACAATCCAAAAGGCAGTCCTCATATGACCATCTACATATTGTCTAGTATAAAGCTGTAGAGATATACCGTTCAAAGAGATTATTTTTGTTTTTCCAGATTTCTAATGTCTAGCTAACCTACTGGATACAGCGGGAATAAGCCTCAATTTGACATGTCAACCAAGAAACACAGCTGAAGATTTTTTTGAGGTGAGTTGTTCATATGCACATTCACTCCACTGTGTGTATAAGATCATTTACACCAAGGACTTTTTAAACCACAGCAGCATCCAGAGACAGCTTGCTGATGACCCTCTGCCATGCACCACACCCACAGTGTGCACATGGATGCTGGGAGCACTCACGCCTTTAGTTTCTCTCCACCCCGCGTTCCCAGGGTTAGATGATTATGGGATCAGGAAGATAGAGGGAAAGTAGCCGGTTTGTGAACAGGCACAAGAAGTATCTGTCTAGGAAACAAGTATCTACTGGCAAGTAATCCTCCTTTCTCTTTAAGTGACTGTCAATACATATGTATTCATACCCTGGGTGGCTCTAAGCACTCTCTCACTAAGCACACAGGTTACAGGCTTGATAGGAATATCCCTGGAATATCTCTGCCAAATGGCACATCGTGCCTCCTAGCATCTGATGGCAAAGTACTCAGGAAAGGAGGCTCCAGATGGCTGCTCTGCACATCTTGGGGAAATTAAGTAATAAATTCTACAGAAAGATTCTGAACTTTTACAAAGTCTAAATTCAAAATTTTGCCTTGTCCAGATAAAAAGATAAAGCAGACTAGCATGTAGTGAATAGAAAAATACTTCATCCCTGCATACATAAAAGGTTAATCTCTTGATTTAAGCAGATCACAAGACAAGTGAAACAGGTAATGTGACTCTTTAAGCCTGTAGGAGAAAGTCTGCCTTAAACTCCTGAACCTCTGTCATGCTCCCAAGCTGCTGGGGTGGCCACCAAAAAGGTCACATTCACTTAAGGATGCAAAAGCAAACAAGCAGGAATAGTCTCAAAGAGCTTCCTAAAAACAGATGGCAGCAATGAAAGTTCCACTGAGGTCTCAGAGTAGAAATTAGTCCTAAACCATGAGGGAATACACCTGCGGCCAAGTGGGAAACAAACAGGGCAGCCTTCTGCAGCAGAGCAACAGGGTAAAAACAGTCTCAATATTGTGTAGCTTCAAAATGTAGTCCAACAGAAAGGGAAATCTCCCCAAAACAGTAAGGTCGAGGTGTACCCCATGTAGAGATACTGATCCAATTAGCCACAGACATACATAGCAGATTCCTGCTGTTGCTGAAGACCAGAACTGTCTTAACTAATTTGTCTCGGCACCTTTTTTTCCTCCTCAACTTTCTGTGAAGGAAGAGGACTGGAGGAAAGACACATGTCAAGAAGGCCAAGCAAGGGAAGATGAACACAACCAGTGCCCATTATAGGGAGAAGACACCTCTGGAGTGGAAGAGCCAGCACTTCTTAGAGGTGTCTGAGGTGACTAGAAGAGTTATTATTAGTTAAAAAACTAATCATAAAGTAAAAGCTTTAAAAATGCCACACCAGATGGTGTGTCTTTGTCTGACAGCCTGAAACACCTCAGATCTACTTGGTTGAGTGCTCCAGGAAGACACACTCCTGTCACATGAACCTGACAGAAGCTCCATCCCTCCCAAATAAAAAACACCTTATGACACAGTAGGAAGAATCTAGTGACACCCTGTTTATCAAAATCACTGTCATGTTGTTGTACATTGACTGCTGGATGATGGCGACAATGTGTGGGAGGAATATTTGGTACACACACACCCAACAACTCAGCATTGCTACCCACAGCTGTATAGATAGGACTTCTTTGGGGACCCAACAGTCTGAGCCCCGAGACTGTCCAAGTACACAGAACAGACCCAGAGGAACAGAGAAGTGTCCATGACTGTGACTGAAGATGGCAGTAAAGGCTAGATGCCACCAAAGGGACCAGAATTGACTGAAAAAACGTGCCCCATATATATTAGGAGTCTTTTGGGAACATAAGCAGGCTGGAGCCTTGGATGCAGGCTACTCAGAGGGAACCTGACATGAGGTGTCAAGCTAATCTGGCACTAAGAAACACCACCAGCTTATAACTCCCTGTCCCTGAGATGAGACGGAACCAATTCTTAGTCCCTATATTTTGTCGTCAGAAGACCTGCTGCTTTCTGCCAGTGCAGGTTCTCTCTGGAAAGGAAATAAAAGCTGGGTTTGGAAAACAGCAGTTTAGATAGGATGGGACTTGTACAGCTCTCTCCAGGGAGAAGGGAGCTCTTCTTTCTAGAGCAGAGAAGGAAGAAAGGAATATAGGCTGAGTCTCTTAGAGCAAGTTGTGTATGGACAGCTAGATGGATGAGAATAGGTGTTTTATATCCCTGGTTATTCTGCCTCCTTCCGTGATCCTAAGGGAATTCACAGCCAAGAAACAGACAGGAAATGAAGCCAAAGATCCAGACACCAGAACCTAATCCATATATATTGGTATCTACAAAGCTGAAACGACTCGCTTCCGCAGCTCTAGAAACACCTGATAACTTTATAGGAGGGAGAAGGGGCCTGGGATAGTGGCTTTATGGCTTCGATGGCCAAATACCGAAGATAGTGCAGTGTCCCTGTTTGAGAAATACAAGCTGTGAGACTACACCACAGCCAAAGTATGACAGAACTTAGATCACCACCCACACTGGCCCCTGTGGACTCAGAAGGCAGAAAAGTCATGTTGTGAGTAAACATTCAGCTTGGCCAGAGAAAGAGAGTAATCACAGGTGGAAACGGCAGCTCAGAAATGCATCCCCATTAGACCTGGCATTAGAAATCCCATGGCTGTACCCTGGGCTGCCCCTGCTCGGTGTGGTTCTTTTCCACCACCATTACAGAGTGGCTCCTAGGGTTTGGTCAAAGGTGGCAAATGCTCCTTGGTATTTTCTGTGGGAAGAAAAGTCTTGGAACTTTGAACGGGAAAGGTTGAGTACAGCTTCAAACCTGGGAATTAACTATGGATTGGCATTTCAAGCAGCTGCAAACTGAGAAAGTCATACAGCCTTTTTTTTTGATGGCAGCAGATGGAAGCCTACATATCTGGACATGAGGTTGAGGACAGCAGAGATCCCTGCTGTCTTGGTGCTACTTTCTGGCCTTATGGCCGAAGCCTTACCAGATTAAAAACTTACAGGGGTTGGTTGTATTTCTCACTCGAACACAACAAGAATGGGCATGTCAGTCTGGAAAGGGGATTAACACCTACCACGTGGTGCAACTTGCGATGCCAGAAGGCTTATCTGATGAAGCCATAAGAGCAAAAAGAGAAGAATGAGAGAGATACAATTAAATTATAATAATGAAGATTAGTGCTAACCAAGAACAGCTGTGATGCAGTGAAGATTGCAGCGAAGGAAGTTCTGATATAAACCAGCATCCACGTGGAACAGAGGCGCTTGACAGTATGTGTTGCTCATTTATACCACGAGGTGAGTACTAGCAACACACCTGATAGGTCTAAAAGTCTCTGGTTCAACTCTTAGCTGGTAGCCCCCAGTGGCAAATACACATGAGGATGTGACTCAAAGGATAAATCCATTTTCCAGTGGCAACTGGATCACTGCTATTGCTACCTCAGTATTGCATGTAATAATTGTATTTAGTCAACATTCTTCATTTGTAGCCCTACCAAAAAAAAAATCATGTTTCATTAAACATCTGCAATTAACGATGAATTATGTAACTATTACCTTCTACATCAGGGTCTCCGAATGGATTTAATTCTCCTGTGTCAGGATCACCAAAAGGGTTCGTACTAGCGTTGGCCAGGTCTTGGTCCTCTTCGTCCAGAAAATTAAGCTTATTGATAAGCTCTAGAAACAAGTTGGAATGTTGTTTTAATATAGATACAAACTGTTCACCAAACGTATTACAAGCTCAAAAAAACTCCGTATCAACAGTCCCTTGAAACACTGCACCAGGGTATGGCACGAACTGCACAACTAAGCTAATGCACTTCAGTAGTACACCAACAAAGGAGGAAAAAAAAAAGTGAAATGAATGAAACTTCTCTGCGCTGATCAGACCATTACGTAACAGAAATGACTACTAAGAAAGCCTTCTATTATCTTCATTAAATAAATGCTGCAGAACATCTAACAAGCTAAGTACAGCAAATTCTTTTTGGTTGTTCACCTACATGTTAACTATCAGCAGGAATTTTTAAGTTTTGGATTTAATATGCATGTAAAATCAGAGAGGGGATGTTTTGTCAAGTTAGAGAGGTCAAGTACTATTGACTGCACAACTAATGTTTTAGGCTTGGGGTCTGGGACTTTTTTTGTAATTTTTTTTTTTCTTTCTTGTTCGTTATCAGATGACAATGGAGCTGTGGAGGACAGAGGCTCTTTCTCTATCGTGTTGTTACCTGTTGGATGCACTACAAATTACTGAGAGTCATGCTGGGTGGAAGCATAGAGATAAAACTGACAGCTGAATACAAGCAGGAGTCAAAAGGTAACAGGTCACAGTAAATACAGACAATCAGAAACAGAAAGAAAGGAGGAAAGCTCATAGACCTTCAGAGGAACTGGCTGATTTAGCTGAAGGCATATTTGCTCGCTTTATGCAGTCATCTTGATCTTCATCTAAGCTGCTGAGAGCATTCAACTGGTTTACAATTTCTGTAAATAGAAGCCAGTCAAGACAAACGTAAGGCAAGGGCATTTAATGAAGCAAGTTGAACGAACACTGTTACTAGAAAGAGAGAGCGTGAGGGAGAGAGAGGGTAAAAGAGAAGACACAGAGGTAATTAAAAGAATACATTTAGAACAAGTTCTTACAATGATATACCTACAGCAAAGCACCTGTGTAGGTGCTTCAGTGATAATTTAACAAGAAACCCAGTTAGCAGACATAAACAAAACCTTGCCAGATTCCTGGTGTCAGCAACAGTAATTAGTTTTATGAGGATGAGTACGCACATCAGTTCAAAACTTAGATGTACTAGATATAATTTAAAGACTTTTCCTGCTCATGAAGAAAACCTGAATTTTAAACCATTGTCAATCAACATGAAACAGCCCCAGAACAATTTACCTCCCTCCCTAACACTTAAGGCTACAGAAAACTCATACATACGCAAGCATTTTATATAGTTTATTTATTTATACACACACACACTCTCTGGTTATTTAACATTTACAATCAGTCACCATTAAATTCTGACCTATGACAAGTTGAATTTATCTAATAGTTCTAAAAGATATGATCAATATTGTGCTATGAGAATGCATACTGAACGTACATATTGGTTGAATTTGCCACTGCAATGCTGGGCAAGTAACACTTTACTGTTAGGTAAAACCCTATTCCACCTTCTATCCATAGCGGAGAGCTCTGAATTGCCATGAATAATTTTTAAAATGTATTAATGTTTAATTCTAGCCAAGATGTTGATGCGTCCATAATTCTGGAAGGAAAGAAAGAAACAAAAACCAACTAGGTCTTACTGGCTTCTGCCCCAAGGGGAAAAATTCCTCTCTGATCCCCCGATAAAGCAGTCCTATCCACAGCATCTGACAAATGCAGTTTCTGTGGTAATGGGGATTGAGCCTGAGGCGTCCCTGAAAGACCTCAAGCATAGGTTTCTGTGGAGAGGGGACAGCCTTCCTCGTCCTTTCAGCTGACAAACAGGCAGGAGAAACCTGTGCAGGAGAGATGATCCTGCTTGTTGAATATCATTGCCCCTCTGACAGGTTTTTTCATCTCCTGTCTTTTCCCAATGAAATAAATGGATGATGTCTTCTGGTGTCACCAGTGAAGTTAAAGCTACGTAGATGCCTCTACTGCACACTTCTCATGCCAATCATTTTTGGATTTCCTTTACACTTCAATTTCTTGTGTACACAAGAAGTTACTTCTTCGTAACGCTTTTTAGTTTGTTGCTGTTTTCAACTTGACTTTTTCTCATATGGCTTTTGTTTGGGAAAGCAAATGTTTGTCACTGACTTACAACTCAACACTGAGTTACAAGGAGCAAGATATCGGACTGAGGTGAAAATTGAGTAGTATTGTGACCATCCCAACTCATGTTGGTGCCCACAGCCACCCAGAACTTCCTAGCAGGTGGGACTCATGCTTTTTCACAGGGCAACACCTTCACCAGTTGACACACTGACACAACTCTTATTTTCATACCTTCACAGACAGCACAAAGAACCTGAAGCCAAAAGCAGAGTCCAGAACCTGACAGTATTTCAGTCATATGGTTAAAAACTTCTTTTCCAAATTTAAACTGCTTTGCGAAGATATGCCAACCTGCAAATTACCAAGTGAAATGATCTATTCTGCCAATATCTATTGGACAAAATCTATGCTGACAATGACAAAGCCACAGCAGAATTCCTCTTAACCGCACCTCCTAACTGTTCTTGACCTTAAAGCAAAAATCTACTTAGATGGGATTACATTTATATCTATCTACACAGAGTTAATTTCACCATCCTCACTCCCTTATTTTTAGCTCCAACAAACAAGACTATTGTCCTAAAAAGTAACACCAAAACTGTCCCAAAACTCTTAACTTTCTCAGTATAAAGTCATATATACATCTTAGAGATCTGAACAATATAATACTATGTTCTGGGAATTTTTAAGACTCAAGACACACTATGGAAAATACCTTGCTGTACTCAAATAAAACAGAGTTGACCTTGTAAAACACTAGTACCAACGAATTACTAGTTTAAAACAGGCTGAGATGCTGACATGATTTACAATTTATTATGCCAGCATGTGAAAAAAACCCAAAACAATTACAATTCAGTTTTCATTGTCAGAAAATAACGAATTTATTTATTAAAGTTCAGAGCTTTAAAAAGAGGGAATTCTTTGATGTGGTCTGAATCACCTGGTCCCATCTGCCAACCTAAACACCCGTATGCACTACAATGTTTCTCATTACAATATTAAATGGTTTATGTCATATTTTGGAGTGTGGAAATGGTAGGTTGGAGATTTATGTCCTGTATTATCTTTTATAAATCTCATTATCTACAAACTTATATTAGCTTGTTCTACAAGTATGTCATATAAATCACTGGGGGTTTTTTTAATTCTTTTCTCTTGCTCTTTTTTTTTTTTAAAGCAGCTTGGTGCTACTAACAAAGAAGATTAAAAGTATCAGAAGTTTACATGGGAGGTATGGTTTTGCAAATGGCAAGAAAGGGTTACACATATTGCTCTCCAGAAGCCTGCTCTTGAAATATACTGGGATTCAGACTCCTGCAATAGGTAGCGCATGTGCATGTTGCTGAGCCCATGTGGCACCCCAGGACAGTCACCGTGCTCCTGTGCAGATGGAGCAGGAGGCAACTATCAACTTCAGCATGAGGCGCTAAGTATCAATTAAAAGATTAAGAGAAGCAATGCATTTATTACTACCCTAAGTTTGTGAGTTATGAGCCACATTTCTTCAAGTACGTTAGGATGCCTTGTCTTCAACTGAAGACTAAGGACAGGATAATTCTGAGAGGTTTAAATTCATCTATATTAATAGTGTAGAAGCAAAATATTTGAAACGTATTTCATGGCTACAAACATTTTCAAGTTCACATAGAACAGTTAGGTGGAGATACAGCTTTTACACATGAAGAATTTAAATAATAAATATTGGGACGGAAGCAGAAAAGTCTGAGATGTAGGGAGATTTTTTTTAAAATGAAAGCGGTGCTTTGAATGGAAAACATCTTTCAGTCTGATCTTAAGGTCAGTTGTATGGCAACAGCTCACATGTTGACCACACCAATTTCCACAGTGCTTTTGAGGTAGGTCAGTATTGCACCACTTATTTCATAGCTGAGAAACAGAGGCACAGATACTTACCCAAAGTTAGGCAACACATCAAAGAAGAGAAACAGCATTTCCTAACTCACCAGCACCATCTAGAGCCCCATTCAGCAGGTCTTTTTTGTTCTCCTAGTGGTGGATATATTTATTCATCTATAAAACTGTAACTCTGGGCCCAATAAAAAAAATTAATTAACTTTTGTATGCTGCAAAAAGGAACAGTGTCTGTGATAAAGGTTTGCAGCAGCTCCTATAGCTGTGGCTTGAGAATGACAATGTTTCAGTCACCAAGTCATCCAACGTTTCTGTGAGAAGACCTTGAGCCAAAAGTAAGATAATAATCCCTTCTGCTTTACTACCTGCACTTCACTTTTTCAAAGCTCACTTACAAACATTAACCATGTAATACTCCCATCGTTCCTGTGAAGTAGTTATAGCCAGTATCCCCATTTTACAGTTGGGAAAACAGGCGCACCGAGGCAAAGTGATCTGCCGCAGGGGACTCTGAGTCAGTGAAGGCATTCCAGCTCGCTCAGCTGCCAACACCCTAACACGGCAACATGAGAAAATGTTGGGAGCAGCAAGCTTTCAAAAGGGTTATGTAACTTCCTCAATTAACTTCATGGGATTCTGTGAACACAATTATTTTTGAAAGAAATTTTACAGAGAGTACTTCATTACAGCAGTTTTGTTCCACTTCCTTCTTTCTATATTTCTTATTTTTCTACAATTATTCCTACCTCTTTCTCCCTTGGTTCCTCAGCTCTTCTCCTTGTGTTTTATTAGTTTTTCCCATTCATTATATTTATTACAGGAGTCACTCCAACTGCCAATGAAATCAGTCTTGAACACATGTTGAAATAGATCCTTTACACTTTATTTATTAATGTTTACTTACTGCCCTATGTTTTATGTTCTCCCATTTGCTTGGGAAACTATGTGCACTCATTCTCCTTCAACATCCCTCTCATCCCTCTCGTTGTCTAACGTGGGAAAAGTTAGCCAGGCTAACGAAGCAACTCAGCTGCTGTAGCCAACACAAGAAGAAAAAGTCCAAGGCTGACCTTTCCCCCCTCAGGTTCCCTTAATGATGCATCTACAAAAAACCCAACCCAACCCTCCCATCTTGTATCATTAGAAAACAGTATCAGAACAGGCTGAACAATGAGCAGATATAGTGTAGAAGTATTTATTGCTTCTGCCTTTCAAGTAGGTATAGTAATGTTTGCTTAGAACAGATAATTTTGGCCTTTACAACAACAGATGGAAAAGCTGAAATGCCTTTAAAAGAACTCGAGCTAGGACCTTGTGTTGCACATCAGACAGCTCACCCTTCCCCATCTATATCCAGGGATGTTCACTACATAGCCAAAGGATAGTGGACAGACTAGACTAATCTACATCAGCGTTTTGCTTGTTCAGGAATTGTTTGTTGGCTTGTTTAGATGCTGAATGCTGCAAGATCCATGAAGTTGAGGAGCAAGATCTGCTGCTTTTCAACTATTGTCCTGCACATGGGTTTTCTGTAGCAGTCCTCAGTGCAGTATCTAGGCATATCTTAATAAAACACATCTGCACAATAGTTTATATAGACTTTACATAGCCTCTCCTTTATGTGCCCTTGTCTTCTCTGTGATTATTGGATGGGCTAGTGAATATGTCAGGTTTTCTTTGGTGTTCTGACACGCACCTGAATTATTCTGGTTACAATGGTAAAGGAGAGAAAGACCTTGCAGAATTATTTCAGTGTGACCAGACTAGTATTTCTCCACTCCCTGACCAAGAATACATTATCTCAAATGTCTCTCAAATATTTCATTCTGGACTTTCCAATCTGGTCTGTGCCAGACACATACAGCGTAAGTAGAGATTTGGTCAGGGTACAAAATGTTTAGCTGAGTATGTAAAGCATGGAGAAAACATATTTGCATCCTTTCACAACACTAAATATAACTAAGTAAGAACTGCTTCAGGCTGAACCTTTTGATTGCAACGAAAGCTCGAAAAGATGTAACTAATATTTCATAACACCAAACCAACGTTCCTTAGGATTTTCAAGAACAGATTTGACAATTCACTTCTCTGCTTGGGATGCTCTTCCCCACCTTAGAGAAGGACCCCATTATTTCAACAGACACTTTTAAAGAGCACTGGCAGGCTTGAAGGCTGGCACCAGAAGTTCATTTGTCTTTTCCTGATTCATTACACTAAGAGTTCCTACAGAACTCATCTGGAGCAGTACTACATCATGATCTCCACCAACAATTTAACATCACATCCTGAGCTGACTTGCATTGATTAGTTCAACTATCCTGTACACACTAAGCATTTTCATCAGTAAGCAATTAAAATGTAGTTATACTATCTCACTTCAAACAACCTTACTATCAAATTCCGTTAAAGTCCTTTAACAGACTCCTGATTTCATTTCCACAAGACACCCCCACCCAAAAGTCAGAAGTACACTGCCTGGAATTACCATATTATTGAGCAGAACCTCAGCACCTACCCACGGCACAGCTAATTTTGCAGTTATTCTCACAAACTGTCTTCATTATTTCACTTCAGCTCATCCTCTTGCCTTCTTGCTCACTGACCCTCTCCCTCCATCCTTTTACTCCTCTGTTCACACTGGTTCTTTGCTTCCCTAAAACGCTACCTACTTAGTGATTCTCTCCTAAAAACAGGACACGGACACACACACAAATCAACGCTCTTAAATTCACAAATACTTTGTTTTGGTTTGGATTGTTTAATATTAAATACAAATATAGCATAAGGATAAAATCCACGGAACGCAGCTGGCAATTAGCAAAGGGATCTACATTTTACTATCCATGTGGCAAAACCAACCTGTAATTTTTGCAGCCTTTTCCTCTTGATTCACTCTGTTTTCTTCATCTTCTTCATTGTCTTCCTCAAAATCATCTAGATTTCCAATATCAGCTTGTTTCATACTCATCAAACTAGCCAGGCTTTGCATGTCTTCATCCCTAAATAACAAATTTCAAACCAGGCATTAAAATGCAGTCTGTTAATACTACCTCTGACACTGCTGCATTATTAAAATTCCTTTAAATATTTTTATGCTTTCTTTTCTTCAGGAAGGTCTCTGATCTCAGATCTGATCTTGCATATAGTGAAAGAACAAAATGAATACACTCATGTATATTAATTTCTGAAGGGAAAGTTTTCTGTTAACAAAATTCTAAAGGGTAAAAACAGTCCTGCCTTGCCTTAAGAGTCAATTTAATGACTGCTTCTCAAAATTTTAAACCAGCCCAGAAATGCTAGTAAACACTTATCTGGTCTCCTTTGGTTGAAGTGAAAATGCTCGGTCAGACCTACTGTCCATATGCTGCATGTGACACCTATCACTACATTCATTCAGAACTCCTGACACTGTTACAGAAATTAAAATCCCTTTTCTAAATATCTGAATTCATTGACAAGATAACATATCATTGACAAGATTACATATCAATGGCCAATTTCAATTCTTATTTGACTGTATCTCATGTATATATGTTTCACATAACTGTACCTTTCATATCAAAGAAATGTTTGATTAAAAGATGACAGCAGGCAAAGATTCAGAGAAATGGATGTTCTACATTTGTTTCATACAAAACCCAAGATTTTTGAGGTACATGATGTCATTCTTGAAGCAACAGCAGTCTTACCTCTTCTCTTTTAAAACCATTTCAATAGGTTTATTGAGATGATTAATAAATTTTTTTTTTAGCTCCTTACAGTAAGACAGACTGGGGATTGCCTGGCTAGGGAGCACCTCTGCTGAAAACAGTCTGAGGATCTTGGTGGAGAGCAAGCTCTAGGAGAGCCAGCACCGTGCCCTGGCAGCCAAAGGAGGCAAACAGCATCCTGAGACACATTAAAACAGGACCACAAGCAGTAGACTGAGGGGAGTCATGACCCCCATTTACTTGGAGTTCATTGGACTGCATCTAGGGTACTTCATCCAGTGCTGAGTCCCACAGTACAGGAAAAGGTGTTGATAAACTGGAGCAAGGTCAGTAGAGGACCATTGAGATGCTTGGGGGCTGGAGCACTTGCCCTATGAAGAGAGGCTGAGGGAAATGGACTGGTTGAGCCTGGAGAAGAGATGGCTTTGGAAGGACCTAGCAGCAGCCTGCCAGCACCTATGAGGATGTTGCTGAGAAGACAGTGGTGCAAGGCAGGAGAATGACAGACAGTGAACGTAGATTGAAACCAGAGCAGTTCTGATCTGATGTGAGAAAAAAGTTGGAACAGTCATCAACAAGCAGTGGGATGGGCTGCCCAGAGAGGTTGTGCACTCTCCATTCTTGGGGGTTTTCAAGCCCCAGTGGGATAAAGTCCAGAGCAAACTGGTCTGATCACACAGCTGACTGCTTTAAGCAGGAGGCTGGACTAGCTACCTCTACAGGTCCCTTCCAACCTGAATTATTCTATCTTCTTTGAAGTTGATCATGACAAAACCAGATGCACAGATTTTGTGCCTTACAATGCCAAGAAAACTGTATAAATTATTTCAAAGGTATCACTTATAGGAATAAAAATTACATACTAATCATGCCTCAAATCTGCACAGAAACACAGAGGCGCTTAAAACATGGGATTAAACTCAGTGATTTAACATGTTGTTAAAATCAGAAGTTGTTTGGGGCAATCATTTGCTACTCTCTGCGTTCAAAGTAATCAGCACTACAGAACCCGCAGTTACAAAGGACAACTAAGTACTTCTGTAATATAAAAAGTATTAATCATAGAATCATAGAATAGTTTGAGTTGGAAGGGACCTTTAAAGGTCATCTAGTCCAACCCCCCTGCCGTGGGCAGGGACATCTTCAACTAGATCAGGTTGCTCAGAGCCCCGTCCAACCTGAACTTGAATGTTTCCAGGGATGGGGCATCCACCACCTCTCTGGGCAACCTGTTCCAGTGCTTCAACACCCTCAGCGTAAAAAATTTCTTCCTTATATCTAGTCTAAATCTACCCCCCTTCAGTTTAAAGCCATTCCCCCTTGTCCTGTCACAACAGGCCCTGCTAAAAAGTTTGCTGCCATCTTTTTTATAAGCCCCCTATAAGTACTGATAGGCTGCAATAAGGTCTCCCCGAAGCCTTCTCTTCTCTAGGCTGAACAACCCCAACTCTCTCAGCCTTTCTTCATAGGAGAGGTGTTCCATCCCCCTGATCATTTTCATGGCCCTCCCCAACATAATAATAAATATAAAATAAGTAACTATCAAGAAGTCAGAAAGACCTTTCCATTCATGCAGAATTCTCAAGGTTTCATCTTCCTGTTTTCATAACCAATAGGTTAAATCAACTCTTTAAGCACAGGGGAGAAAACATAGCACCCTATAGCAGCATTGATGGGCAGGCTCTTTCATGCACTGAAGACAAAAAGCTGGGAGCACTCAGCACTCAGATCTTGTACATCACTTGTTCATGCAGAGTTTAGAAATAAAAAGGTCTCCAAAGTACTACTTATTTTTACTGTCCTTTCTGTATTCAACAGGCTGCAGGATTTTCTTTATAAAGTGCATAAAAGAAAATTAAAAGTGAATCTCACTGTACAGAACTACTACAGTTTGTAAGAGATGTAAATAAACCTTGGCCTAGCTACCTTTCCTTGCATGTTCATGGATGTGACACCTGAATTCTCTCTTTTATTTCGACTAGTAGAGGACAGTCTCTATTCACACATACGGGAAACCAATGCTTTCACAAACAGCAGCTTATTTTTTTTCAGGTCTCTGGTTCAGTACAATGTTAAAGCCCTGTTGTTAACTTACAGTCTACCTGACTTACATTCTTCAGTTTGAAACCTATCAATTTCAATGGGAAGAAGATATATGCAATCCTAAATGGATCAGCTTTTACAAATTATGGCCTCAAAAAGCACTAAGAGCCTAGTATAGCTACTTACTGTATAGTTCGTGGATGCTGGTTGTTCCAAAAAAATTAAAAAGTTATCAGATACTGACTTTTTCATTCCCATTTTCAGCTGCAATACCATGTTAAAACACAGCTAAATACTTCAAAATATCATTCTTATATGGTAGGTCAAAATGTGGTTCACAACACGTTAATCACAGAAGGGAAAAAGTAATAGTAATTATCTGTGGCTTTCAAAGCATGCAGACAAAAAGCCTTTTTGTGTCAAAATGTATGCCTTAACATGGCCGTCTGGAAAGCTGTCCATGCAACAGTTTTGGGGCACTTGTATTGCAGTGGCAATGTCTACAAGTGCATTCAGAATACTGAAAGCTAGAAGTAAACTGTTAGCCTTTTTGGGGGAAAAGAAATTTAAAAAGAGGTAAAAGAACCACTAGAGCACTAGTTTCCCCATCTACCGCTTTTTGTTCTGCCATTTGTATCAGAAATAGTGTGGCCAGCATGACTAGGGAAGTGATCATCCCTCTCTGCACTCAGCACTGGTGAGGCCGCGCCTCAAATACTGTGTTCAGTTTTGGGCCCCTCACTACAAGACAGACATTGAGGTGCTAGAGCGTGTTCAGAGAAGGGCAATGAAGCTGGTGAGGGGTCTGGAGAACAAGTCTTATGAGGAGCGGCTGAGGGAACTGGGACTGTTTAATCTGGAGAAAAGGAGGCTCAGGGGAGACCTCATCGCTCTCTACAACTACCTGAAAGGAGGTTCTAGCAAGGTGGGTGTCCATCTCTTCTCCCAAGTAACAAGTGATAGTACAAAAGGAAATGGCCTCAAGTTGCAATCCTAATAGATTGGATATTAGGAAAAATTTCTTCACCGAAAGGGTCGTCAAACATTGGAACAGGCTGCCCAGGGAAGTGGTTGAGTCACCAGCCCTGGAGGTAGTTAGAAGACGTGTAGATGTGGCACTTAGGCACATGGTTTAGTGGTGGACTTGGCAGTGTTAGGTTTACAGTTGAACTCGACGATCTTAGAGGTCTTTTCTAACCTAAATGATTCTATAATTCTATGATTCTCACATTCCCATATTCTAGAGACAGAAAGGAAAAGCAAAACAGTATGGGTGACAAATGATCCATCCTCCAGCCACAAGAAGTTGTCAACATCTGACATCTTGAATCTGACAGAAATAGCAGGAGAAGTTATAGGATCTGCAAAAATAATCTGTATCCTCTGCCCTCCAAAGGCTGTTGAAATAAGGAACAGAACCAGGTGAGTGAGTAGGGGCACTGGTAATCAGTGCTCAATCAAACTCTTTTCACAGGATGTTCTTGTGTTCAACCCAAAATCTTACTTCTGACTCCACCCTCTCTCACCTTACAACTGTCTTTGTCCTTCTTTCATTCTTTGTGAAAGATAAATAGGTGAAATAGAAGTAAGTTCTCCTTCCCACATTTCCCTTGCAGTCTGCTAAGGGTATTGTTGGATGAACATACACATACACATGCACACAAATGTACACTCCTGCTGCTTTCAAACCTCTAGATATTTTTAAGCTGCTATTATCTAAAATGTCTGTAATGGTAGAGGACAAGACGTGTCTCTAAAGAATACAAGACTAAAATCAGAGTAAGAAACGACTTTTACTCAGCTAAGAAATTAAGTATGGCAGGAACGATAGGTATGCTGAAGGATACTCTCAAGTTCTGCCATTCTATACAGAAAGAGCTCTTTATCCAAAGAATTCTGTGAAAAGCCAACACAAAGCAGGCTATCTGGTTAAAAAAAAAAACCCAAAACTTACGTGGCTTTTCCTTCCCTCAGGAAAATACAAGATAAAGAGAACTGTAGTGTGGCAGATACCACTTTCTTAGACAAAGGCTTGAATTTTAACTTGACATCTGTCTGTGTAGGCATGGGGCTTGCATATTGCTTCATGTTGATGCTGCTGGTGGCAAGCGCTTTTCTGCGTCCAGAAGGAGATTCCTGAAAGCAAAGGAAAAACAAAACTAACGTAAAAGGTGCTGTTACACTAAAACCTGCGTGTGCATAAAACAAAAAATACACTTATTAAATCTGCATCATTCTTTTTTCAAGTACACAGGCAGCAGGGATTGCTATGGTCCTTTCTAGAGACAGAAACCCATTTCTTAAACTAGGTCAGCCACTAATGGTGGCCCTTTGAACACTTGCTTAGTGCAATGGAAAAAAATAGGTTATTCATTGTGATTAGTGGTCTTCCATAAGAGATCCTAGGTCTTTAAGGGCTTGAGCTTGTAGTAGCATCCACAGCACACATCCATTTAAGCAAGCGTGAATATATCTCTATTCCTTCTGATAGCAATCTGGACCAGTTTTGTCCAAACTTGGATAGTCCTGGACTAGGACTTCCAACCTATGGAAGACATGGGATTCAATTATCCATATATTTCTTTACGTTAACAGTATGAGGCCATCAAGTTAATATGTTGAACTGCTATGTTCAATGCTCAAATACAATGCCTGAATATTTTTCAAAGCAATGGTACTTCTCACTAGTGTTGTACATGTACTATTAAGAGTGACAGGTTTCTGAAATTAAGTTGACAATGCTTCCAAAAATATTGTTAAAAATTTTGCAAGGGAAAAAAAAATAAAAAGCAAGAAGAGAGAAAGATAAAAGCCTAAGCTGTATTTCAAAAGCCTAAGTTGTATTTCAAGATAAAGGTGTTGCTCACAGTTTAACAATTCAGACAAATTAATCTAAAATGCATCTAAGAATCTACTCTCTTATTCCATCTAATATCAGTATCAGCAGCAAAGGAACGATTATATGTAATAAAGCTCCAGTAACAAAAATAAAACAAAAAAGCCCTGCTGTTAACTCTTTTGAAAAATATTCTCAGAATAAGACGTTTTACTGCAGCTGACAATTTGTGTTGAATAAAGTATACTAATTCAATCAAAACATTCAAGCATCCTTTTTCAAAGTACTTGACATTTCCGCCCAGTAGAATAAGTCAGAATGTAATATGTCATCCCCTAATAATACCTTGTTTAAAAAACTAGCCTTATCTGTCAGATTATGCACTGCAATATTATACAGAACTATTAGTGCATGTAGATACCTTATGAATGAATTTCAAAAATGCATCAAACACTTGAGAAGGATTTAGGCCCTCTCAGAAGAAATACTTAAGAATATGCAAATACTCTCAACTGAATCAAGTTGAACAGATGCGACTATCACAAACAATACAAGTGCTCTTTCTCCAGCCACGACTGTCAATCAAAGAGCGAGATTAAGGTCCAAGGTTCTGACAATGTGTAAAATGGAAAGTATGATCAGGGAGTTTCAATTATTACACAGATATGAACAACAATAATCTGTTATTGTACCGTACCTTTAGAATAACTAAACATTACAACTCATTGTAGTGAATGCAAGATTTACTGCGGCACCTGTTCAGAAAGCAATGTGAGAGACATGGCACTTCTTTGCGTGTTCTCCAGGCAAATGTAGGGAAGCAGCTTGCATCTTAACAGCAACTTGTTTCATAAAGCTAAATTTTCAATATTCACATTATGGTGTGAAAATGGTGGTCAAGGTGAATAGAAAGGAAGTTTGCTTAAACCTCTTCTAGTTACTTTTTTTAAGTACCTTTAGAAAAAATTGGCATCTATAATGTGGTGTGCAAATATTTATGCAACTGGCATGGTAAAAACTACTTGCCAATTCTGGTGCATGTATGTGCTTTTCTGCCAAACAGAAAAGGAGCAACCAGGAATTACAAAGTAACTTGGAGCCACATGGAGAAGACAAGCGGCAACGGGTACAAGTTGCACCGGGAGAAGTTTCATGTCAGTATAAGAAAGAAATTTTTTACAGCGAGAACAATCAATCACTGGAACAACCCCCCCCAGGGATGTGGTAGTCCCCACCACAGGAGGTTTTCAAGATGCGACTGGACAGGGTGCTAGATGATCTCATCTGGGCTCCCTTTCCCACAAAAGGTTGGACCAGATGAGCTTTCCAGGTCCCTTCCAGCCTGGGCTGTTTGATGGTTCTACAATTCTAACTTGAATATGCCCTCACCTGCAGTCAGGCCAAAGGAAAACATTCCACCCATAGGCTATAATGACTAGGAAATATTTGTCACACTTTGGACTTGACCCTTATTTGAATCGTTTGGGATAAGCTTATGCTTGCAGACAAAAACCAATTATGCCCTAGCTGGTTTTAAAAATCTGTATTATGGTATCAGTGTTATTCTCACTGAAATGATAGTTAGCAATATAACTCGAATATGTGGAAAGACTCTTCATTTGTTCACTATTTCCAAATTATGCAATTAGGTTTTCCTTTAAAAAAAAAGTCAGTTTTTTTTTTTTAATTTCCTTTTTAAAGAACATGCATGTCTCTTGTCATGTCCTCACTCCCCTTCATCAATGAAAACACCCGAAAAAAGATCAGGTGTATATACACCCAGTGAGAAACGTGTAGGGAACAAATGACGAACATGGGTACTTGCTTTCAGCCTTCTGGATGAACCCCTGATTAGCCATACCATGCCTGTATTCTGATGTATTCTTCGCAGTTTGACTACGAAAATCACTTCCCAGCAGCTGTAAACATCCCCAATTTATCAAAGACCTAGATTATTTCCTTGTGTAGCTACCAATGCCTTCTCAGTGCTGGCTCACCTGTTACACCCCATGCTACGAAAGCAACACACAGACCTCCCACGAGGTCCCTGCGAGGTATCATAGGGAACAAAAATACGCTTCAGTGACTCCAAGAAACAGAAGATGTATTTGGGGGCAGAGCTACTTTCTCTTGGTACAAACACACTTATCTTATCTGATATCATAACTGAGATGCATGTTGTCTTTATCAAGGTGATTTTACTAAAAAAGTCAAAGCAAACAAGCAAAGCCAACCCAATGGTGAATCTGAAGAGAAAGGACAGAGCATTAAACTTGCAAGCATCCAAAAGCTGGACGTGGACATCAAGGCAGGTGAATTTTGGAATGATGTGGAATTACATTTTCACTTAATATCTATTTATTGTATAAATTATCATCTTGCCATTTGTGGCTTCAGATTATCTGGATCAGAGAGTGAATAAGAGACCTGACTCAGGAAGAGGTGAAGTTCTCCCAGTGAAGATCATCATCAGCAATTCCTTGTGAAATCTGCTGGGGTTAGCTGGTGTAGAAGAGGAGGGAGACAAGAGTGCAGGCAGCCGTGTGCCTGTACAAAGGGGAGAAGCCAGCCATGTGCAAGAAGATTCTCTTAGCACTAAATATCCTGAGGTGCTGTGAAGAATAAGACATACTTGGCAATCAAGTTCAGTCTTCCTGAGAAATAAATTCATTTAATCATCTTTTTGTGGGCCAAAGGCAGAAGTTGACTTTTCAGGTTCCAATTGCCCATAAAAATCCAACATTTGTAAATTTATCATGTTAAAAAAAAAAAGAAGGAAAAAAAAGAAAAAAACAAAAATAGACAGTCTCTGCTCTTTCAAGTTTTATTTTCCTTAACGTGTGAGTTTAAGTACATCCTCCTACTCTCCCAGAAAACTGTGTTAGAAGTGTTGCAATGTTTTCTCCTTTTAAGCTTTATAGGCTTGGCCTTACATGGTTTTAGCTATGTAAGTAGAGTGGGAGAAACTTCTTTTTTGCCCCTGAAAAGGATATTCTCAAGGTGCTTAGGTCCATGACTGATTTCACAATGGATTATGTTTTCTACTCTGACATACAACCAACTTTTAAAAAATTGTTTTTAAATGTGAGAACATGCTAATAACCACTTCTTACAAAGGTTGTAAGATTTTCCTAAAAAAACCCCTACATGCTTCATGTAATAAAATCTGAGTTATCCCAGAACCACAGAGAAATTTTTGTGCAGAAGAATAAATAATTTTTAATCAGCAGAGACAAAATAATCCAAGAGAAATACCTATGAGTAGGGTATACAGGAACAGCTTCAGCAGTAGGCTGGAATGAGTTATTTCAAACAGAAGCGCACATTGGTAAGATACTAAATATGTAACATCCATTTAATAGTAAAAGTCTGATCTGCTGTTACTTGTGTCTCATATGAACACATGGAGTTTTGTGGAAAGTAAAGCAGGAATCCCAATGCAAACATTTTAATTGCTCAACTTTTCTCATTTTAACTATATAACCAAAGTTTAAAATGCGTAAGGCTCAAATATCCCTCCAGGTGTTTTACATACATGTGACTGCCAGAGTTGCCACATCACGTTTTGTGAAAGGGTGCATGGAAAAGTCAATTTTGAAATCACAAGAGGGAAACGATCTGCGTGATAATAAAGAGACATGACAAAATACAACACAACTATCAAGATGGAGTTAATTCTGTAGAAAAACAGTAATTTGGAAACTCTTTACTTTTTAGGAAAGGCAATGCATTATGCAAACAAAATCAACTATGAAATTTCGAATACCACAGAAAGACAGACGATAACCTACAATACTGGTAAAATACAAATACCTCTAGGTTATCTTCCAGCTCAAACATACTACCGTGTTTGAGAATGGGCACTGTTTGGTTCATAAGATAATATGTGGAATCCTGGTTAACAATCTTTTTTTGTTGTTTCATGTTTGCTACTGTATAGTTCTAGCAAGAGAAGCAGCATACTGGAAAAAAAGGAATTCTTTTAGAAATCACCAATAAATTATTAAAAAAACTAGTTGGTATGTTAGCAGAAACTACTGAAGCCTATCTTCATGCATAACAGAACAATGGCCGTGCTGGGTCGACCAAAGGCTCTGAGAAACCTGTATATTATTTACAAAGTATATTGTTTACAAAGTGATCATTATAACTTAACTTAAAGAGTAAAAACCACACATAAATATATAGCAATACTTCTCCAGAATACTCTCCTGTGTTGGGGAATTTCTGCTTTTGTATTCTACACTTTTATGTCTTTCTCTCGCAAGCAGCTCCATCCCCCTTGACACACTCCTCCTACTATTCCCCTTGGTCCCTGAAATGCCTCTAACATACACCATATTTTGGGTGAAATAACCCTATCTGTGCACTACATCAAACTGTATCAGCTGTTCACAGCTGGGGAAGTAGCAGGATGTGGTGTGTGCCTGGCTCTGCACTACACCGACTGGCTGGTTGATACTCGTGTATCCTGGTACTTTAGGAAATCTGGCAAAATATAAAAAACTTGGAATTTAAAAAAAAAAGAAAAAGAGCTCAAAGCTAGCAAAATAAAAATGAATATAGAAAATAAAGAGACTTCCTAATAACCTGGAGTACTTTGATTTCTGAATTCAAAAAAAGAAATATGCAGAGCAAACAATACTATGTAAATCAATAGAAGTTGCATTCCTTTTTAGTATAGAAGAGTATTAGTGGTAATGAATTTAGGTAGTTCCCAATTTCTAAGCACACTGTATGTGTTTGTACAGACTTTAAAAACATTGTCATCTCAGATACTAGCAAAGGTGCAATTTGCTGGTGCCTTTACTGATGTGGCTGTTTCTAACCAACTTTTGGCCTTTAATGTAGCATCAGGACACATGATTTAGGAGCTAGCGGGGATATGTGAATGCAACATGCAAGTGAACTGGAACCTACCCCAAAGAGACAAAATCCTGCTCTTTTTCAAGTTAATCAGAAGCCACATAGCTGCAAGTAGTGCAGAGTCAGGCTGGGATGAGCTCTCACTGCATGGAAGCACCTTGCACTCAGCTCTGTCAAAGCCAGAAGACCTATAGTACATACACAGACATACATTGCAAACAGGGATTTCAATACCTATGGGTGGGTTTTCAAGGAGCAGTCCCCAACGTTATCCCTCTACAGCATTTTAAGTTACTTCCACAAGTTCTCAAACTACCATCATATTACAATTTTGGGGGGGGAGAAGGGAAAAATTAACACTGGCCAAACAGCAGTCAGTTCAAATGAAACCAATGAAGCTTGATTTACTGTCACAGCTACAGAACCAGACTCACTTATCTCACAAATTTCTGTCTTTTCAATACTGCAACAATGCATCATTCTCTTCCACAATATTCATGACTCTGAGTGGTGTCAGACATCCCAAAAGTTACTATATAGTAAGTGCTATCCTTACATAAAGATCTGCCTAATGTAAAGGATCCACATATCCTGATCTCTTTCTACAAAGAGAATGTGAAGCAACGCTATGATGCACTAGCCTTTTCTAGGAATCATCTCCATCCTTCCCTGCTAAAGCAGACCTTTCACAGCAAATAGGACTAAAATACTCTGACAAAGGAATTAAGACCAAATAATCTGTGCCACACAAGCAAAACAAACAGCCCATTTTTACTTGGAAGATGATGATCACAGATGACAGTCACGTCACACTATCAAACAGTGCCCAACTTTCTTCCGAATGAAGCAAGTCAAAAGATTAACACCTCTATATGAAAGGTTTGAACTCAGACTCTTAGTTTAAAGGAGACCCAAATAATGCAATAATGCAAATTTCATGCAGCCTTCTTTCCTCAAAAATGTACTTTTAGTGACCTTGTGTCCTGTAATTACCAACTGCCTGGTAAGTCTTCTTCAAGGTTAATATAAGAAGTGCAAGTAAGTAAGAAACAGCTTTGTATTTTCTGTTAAACTGGCTTCATGTTTCTAGAGTTACACAGAATCAAAATATTGACCAGGTTTTGTTCACAGGGTATGTTCCTCTGGGTTATTTGGGCTGGGGAAAGAGTCCCTCCACAGAAAACAGCAGAATACATTTTACCTCTCCACACCTGAGCTCAGCTTGCCTATACAGACCTTCAACCCCTGCTGCACTGCAGTCTTTAATCCCCAAGAGTCAACTGCCCTCCTTTCGATACACACGTATTGAGAAAACACAGTAAAATATTTCCATTCAGCACAAACTAGATCAAAAAGTACTGTACTACTTAATTATTTAGATACTAAATGGTCCCTCTCCCTCTCTAATAGAAATATATTTAAGTGATGTGTAAGCACTGTACAAGCATCATCCAAAAAAGACCTGAGGAAGACAACTTTCCTAATTGGATATTGTTATTTTGTCAAAAGAAACAATGAGTTTTGACTGTCTTTCTCCCAGAAAAGGAAGACATACAGCGTAATATTTTTAGAGGCTGCCTTTTCATGTTTTACAAAAGCAAATGCTAAAAAGCCCACAAAGATACGCAGATTTTAAAGAGGAGCATTCTGCTGCACACTTGGGCATAAAGTAATTAGACAAAGCAATTTTTCTAGCTGTAAAAACCCATTGAAACAAGCTTTGAGGATTTCACTTTCCTTTTGCTTCAGAATTAAATGGAGAACATTTTGAAGGAAAGCTGTCCTCTGGCACAAACCCCACTGCCCCTACAGCCACCACACACCGCAGGAGAGGAAATGGTAAAGTTCCCCCTCTCCTGACGCTGGATGCCAGCCCCGCCGGCTGAGTTGCAAGCGCCATCTTGCTTAGATGAAAAGATCACTGCTTCACCGGCAGAGCAAAATGGATCACTACAGAATTTAATTTGTGAGAGTATACAGCAATTAAATGCTAAAATAGACAAGCTACAGGGAGCTCTCTCAACTGGAGAGAGCAAATTAGAAACTATGTCAGTTAAAATAATTTGGACAGTCGGATGGGAGATTTGGAGGACTGAATGCAGGCAGCACAATCTGTGCTGAAAACTTGTTTAAAAGCAAATAATGGTTCAAGGTATCCAGAACATTATTAAGAATTATGACGCATTTGAACAGAGAACTTTATGTTTAAAAAATTCTGCACATACCAGAAAAGTCTGAGCCCTAGACATGAGGGCTGGGAAGGAAATTAAAAATATGTAAGTGTTGAAACAGCTACACTTGATTTTATTTTATATATTTATTTGTGATGCTCATGAAGTGACCATCGTCCTTGCCAGATTGGGTCAAATTATTTATCATATTGGTAATATCTTAGGTTTAGGCTAAAAGACCACTTCAAAAACACAAACATGATGGTTTTTATAGCACATACAGATTAATGAATCATTATATTGGAAGCATAACACACCGTTTCTTACTCAGCACCAGTGGAGACAATACTTTCAGTAAGCAAAAAGAAAATACAATATCCTACTACAGCTACTGTCTTCTTGTGGTCTACTTTTAGGACAGCCCCATGAGATTTCACTAGCACCCTGAGAGGCTGAGGTACGTAGTGAATGATTCTTTCTGACCAAATATCATACCTGTAGGTGTGCTCAAGTAACCTGCTGTGGGTAACAACAGACCATTCATCTTCACAGACTAATCCTTTGCATTCACAGTCTCTGGAAATCTCCAGAGATTAACATCAGATAGGAAGTTTAGAAAGTGAAATGATACCTAATAAACTGAGGTAATTCATCTACACTATGCAAACTACCACCAAGAAAATTTGGAGGTCCTGTTTCGCTAACAAAAAATACTATTAAGCTTCTTCAACAACTACGGGACAGATGGCAAAAAATGTGCTTGACCAAAATTTTAGTCAAGCAATTTATTAATAGACCATGTGTATGAGACAGGTATCCCCTCCTAAAGTAGGCTTGATGCTTACTAAGGGCAATAGAAAAAAGTTGTCATTGTTTAACCTTAGCTGGCAACTGAGCACCACACAGCCACTTGCTCACTCTCTCCCCGCCCCCCCCGGTGCATGGGGGAGAAAATCAGAAGAGTAAAAGTGAGAAAACAATAATAATAATGATAAAAGAATATACAAAACAAATGATGCATAATGCAATTGCTCACCACCCGCCGACCGATGCCCAGCCAGTCCCCGAGCAACGGTCCCCCCCGGCCAGCTTTCCTCCAGTTTGTATACTGAGCATGACGTCACATGGTATGGAATGTCCCTTTGGCCAGTTTGGGTCAGCTGTCCTGGCTGTGCCCCCTCCCAGCTTCTTGTGCACCTCCAGCCTTCTCAGTCGGTAGAGCATGGGGAGCTGAAAAGTCCTTGACTAGTGTAACCACTGCTCAGCAACAACTAAAACATTGGTGTGTTATCAACATTATTCTCATACTAAATCCAAAACACAGCACTGTACCAGCTACTAGGAAGAAAATTAACTCTGTCCCAGCCAAAACCAGGACAAAGGTTACAGGTGAGCTGGACAATTTTAATAAGTAGCAGAGAACTATTGAACACTGAAATACCCACATCCTTTGCTAGGTTGAGTAACTGCTTTATCTGTCCATTTAAAAAGTCTTCATTGCTTTCTCCTGTTTCGTAAAACAGGAAAACTTCCTGAACACTCTTCCACAGAAGGATGCAATGAGATTGATAACTGATGTTGAGAAACATTTGCTCTAGTAGTTGTAGCCTTTTTCCTCCTTGCTCTTTCAGATCGCTTCCTCTAGAGATGCTGTGCAAGTTTCTCTTTTTCCATTAATGACAGGTTTAAATTTACTGTCAGATGCCTTCAATCACCTGCTAAACTCTGTCTGTCCTTATGCTCTATGCAAACATTACTGTACCTTTGTAAAGTACATGAATTTTTGCTTATGTTGTACTGCTCAGGAGCCCTGAAATACTTGACTCTCCCGTATCACTTAGCAGTGACAAAGTCACATCCTTTCCTGCAATGCCTAGATCCCTACATGCTGAGCTCACTAACGCCCTAATATTGTCTAGTATTCTGCTTCCCTTTCGCAGCCGTTGGGATCACTGCATGGTAGGGACTGCCTATTCCTTTCCTGGCCCCAAATGCTATAGCAGCCAGTTACATGACCATCTCCCCTGGGCCTGCTAAGGTACATGGTGCAGCTATGTACAAGTCTGCGTGTATTACTACATAAATCACTAGTAAGCAAAACCTGTTTTATTAATGATTAAATAATTTATTAATGATTAAATCATTTTTAGACAGCAAAGACTGTAATCATAAGTCCTACTGTAACTGCCGAACAGAATTTTAGTTTTGCCATCGGCACAGGACACAAGCTCACGAAGGCTCGGCCGAAGTTGGCAGAGAAACTTGTTATTACAAACTGGCTGTTTAAATCCTCAAACCTTTGCTCTCAAAGGAGCAGATTTAAAGAAGTCTGGGCTTGAGCTGCTGCTGACACATGGCAGGTGAGGCTGGCTGTTGGGAAAGGCGCTGCATGCAGAGCTGGCAGTTTGGCAGAAAATAACAGCCCTTCATTTTCTGTGAGCTGTGTGCTGCTGAGCTGGATCCTTCACAGCATGCTGTCCACCTCTGACAGCCACTCCCGCGCTCTGCTTCGGCTGGGGCACTTCCAAACAGTATTTCCCCTGGTTCGGGCTTATTTTTCTCCCTGCTTTTGGAGAGTTCATTGTATAACTGTATAGTATTTCTGTAGAGTTAGCTTCAAAACAAAGTAGAAATACAGATATAATTTACCTAATGCTAGAAGGGGAGAAACAGCAGATGATAAAGTTGGTTCCTAAATTTTTAGCTGAAACTGGACTAAAAAACACCTATTATGTGAGACCTCCTCCCCTTCCAGGGGGAGGACAGTGGAGTTGACTTGATACCCACAACTTTATTTACTGCTCAGCAACTTATAACTCCACATTTTTCCATGTATTGACTAAAGAGACTCACAGGTTGTTTTCTGGTTTTTGCTTCTATTTTTAAATAATAGGCAATACCTGTTATAAAATCTAGATTTAAGCTCATCTGCCACTGCCTGGCACTTTAGCTCTAAATTTGCCTGGCAAGAAGTCTCCATTTTTATGATTCACTCTATTGCTCACCTGCTCTATGCAGAAGTATCCCATGAACAGTGCTACTGAACCTTCATATAGTTACACAAGAGAGATGTCCAGTTAGTGTCTCTTGACAGAAGACAGTCTTTACTGGAAAAATAAATGTTTTTTATAAAGAGGGTAAACTAGTTATCTATTTATTGTTGGTTTCAGATGTGAAAAGCCCTTCTGTTGCTTACAGCTTCTTTTAATTTTCCATTCTAGGCTCTAAATTTGCTTATTCTGTCTTGGTGTTCACTTCAAGACAAAGGCCCAGAATTTTTGACGTTAAAAAGGTGGATTTGAAATAATACCTCAAGCTCAGCAGTGAATATTTAACTTGAGTTCAATATAAGATTAAGAACAGTCATTGAAAGGTCTATAGCTCCATACATCAGGTCGTGCCTACCTGCAAGCCTCCTCCTGAGGAAACAAATGCCATGCAGGAAGACACACGATACAGACCCCAGAATTAACTCCAGATTATTTAAACAGACTCGCAAACGTAAACATATTATTCAGCTCCTTTGTAATCTCCAACAAGGAAGCAAGTTTGAGGTAACGCTCATTAAAGAAAAAACAAGGTCAAAAGATTAACTGCTCCAGCGACCTTATATACTTTCATTCACCTTTCCAGAAAATATTATATTTTTAGATGGTGTATAACATTGTCTAGACTTAATTATCTAGCATAGATAAAACCTGCTTAAATGGGTTTTGTAAAATACCAGTGTCATCAACCAGTTGTCATTATGCGAGGATAACTTCCATAGAGTGAATGCACAATATTAAACGACATAAAATTTGCAAGGTTTATGACACAGAAAAGCTTTTAAAGGTGTCAAGCGAAGGTTTTATGACTCTTATGTTACATTGTTTCTGTACTGAAAGTTGGACCTTAACTTGAACAGCACAGAATGAATGGATGTATGGTCTGTAATCACAGAATAGTTTGGGTTGGAAGGAACCCTTAAGGGTCATCTAGTCCAACCCCCCTGCCGTGGGCAGGGACATCTTCAACTAGATCAGGTTGCTCAGAGCCCCGTCCAACCTGAACTTGAACGTTTCCAGGGATGGGGCATCC
>NW_008795675.1:467247-543424 GCF_000699145.1 Aptenodytes forsteri | reverse complement strand
CCCCTTGTCCTGTCGCAACAGGCCCTGCTAAAAAGTCTGCCGCCATCTTTTTTAGAAGCCCCCTTTAAGTACTGATAGGCTGCAATAAGGTCTCCCCGAAGCCTTCTCTTCTCTAGGCTGAACAACCCCAACTCTCTCAGCCTTTCTTCATAGGAGAGGTGTTCCATCCCCCGATCATTTTTGTGACCCTCCTCTGTAATGCCTGATGGCTGTGCGCTGAGCAGTGATGCTCACACAGCGACTGTTCTCCTTGTCAGAACCATGAGCCCTTGGGTCAAATTATTTATCATATTGGTAATATCTTAAGTTTAGGCTAAAAGGCCACTTCAAAAAAAAAGACAGCATGATGTTATTTGAAGTGAACATCTCAGTTATTATTGGAGCACCAATGTATCTCCATTATTAAATTCATGATTGTGCTTTTTTTATTCTCTTCCCTCTTGCTCACAATTTCACTTTAAGCACGTGCCAAAACCACCAAAATACATAATCCCAAAAGGATATAACACAGTTGGAAAAGTCCCCCAAACTACAGAGGAATTATTGGACGTGCTGGTGCTCCTCCCTGTCTCTGTATTTCCCAGCTACCACCCTGGAGGACGCATTTCAAGACCACCGTAACTCTTACAGCTTCATGGCCATGATACCAATCACAAAACTCAGTCTGGAAGAGTTGGCTCTTCAAGAAAATGTCTTCATACAAACATACAGTTCTCTTGCCCGTGCCACTTTGTTACTATTTCTTTTATCCAAACCTGCAGCTCACTATCAGGGACAAAAACTTGGTGAGACAGCTTTAATATGCAAAATCTACTCCAGGCTGTTACCTAAGAGCAGTGTGGTTTGCAAGTGATGGTTCCTGTGTGCAGCACTCCCCTCTACAGAGCAAAGGAAGAAAAAAAAAAACCACCACTGAATCAATGGATCTAGCCAATGCCATACTGCTGACGTGCGATTTGAATCTGATGTATGCAGGAAGAAGCAGGGGGAAAAGGGTAGGTATATAACTAGGGTAAAAGGGAGGTAGCTGAAAATTAAGATCTGTGTGAAGCTAGAATAGGGGCATGCTCACACATGTAAGACATCTCAGCTGTCACACCCTATGTACACACAAAAGTGAGAATAGTGTATGGTGCAGGTGTAGTTACTTATTTTATATATCTTTTTATAAACAATCTACATTTTAGCAGCAAGAACAAGCGTAAAGCATTCAAAAATGCAGCTCTGCAATAAACAAACCTCAACTTTTTAAAAGCCCGTCCATCCCTCCAAACTGGTTTCAGTATGAGGGAAACAGCTATATGGATTTCTTCTAACTTTGCACTTAAAGTAAAATTCACCTCAAGGCTGACAAGCATAAAAAAATTTCAGTCCAATGGGTGATTTTTTTTTTTTAAAGCTGCAGTAGCCTGAAAACAGGGGCTTGTAATGAAGCTGCCCTGTCAACCATAACCACACTGTCACTAGAGCAACACAATCATATTGCCTGTGCACAGAAGCAATGCATTTAACATTTTCTTCACTGTGTATTATCTATTAGTTGAGTTTGTCACAGAGATATGTGGCAGTTCCCTGCAATACTTACGAATATACGGCAAGGCATACAAGAACCCATCCATGTCTGCTTCAGCACAGGTTTGTTGTCTTGTATTTTGGCAAACAACTTAAAAAAATCCTCCCTTCTCTTATCTTAGGTTTCTGTTAAATGCTGTTACTATCAAGAAATAGAAGTCGTCCCAGGCAAACATCTCAGATCTCCCCATTGCTATTCACTATTATTAATGCACATTGCATGTTCAATTCTCCCTTGCTGCTTCCATGAAAAAAGCTCTTGTCAAAAACAGATTTCATTTTTTCTGTGTACGCACAAATTAGTTATGGATGATTAACAAAGCATTCATTCTTTTATTTGCTTTGGCTGAGACTTGATCTGTGTTACATTCATGTGAGGGAAGCACTTCATTTTACATTGATTAAATATGAAACACTGTACTGTTGATAAAAAGTGTTCTGTTCAGGGCTGCATATTATACTGACAAAAGATGCATGTTCTTGGGCTAACATTTTCTTAAACAAGTTTTTCCAGATTTTTAATTGCAAAAAACTTGATACACCTTTTTTTTTTTTTCTTCTCACCAAGTACTGGGCAGCACTTTATGTCCCAAAGCAATCTGCTGCAGTTGTAACAAACAGCAATAATTATTAATGAAAAGAAATTTTCAAATTCTGCCCCACAATTTGATTTCTTTAAACATAACCCGCATTATAAAACTTATCCAAAAAAAGACTGCAAAACTAAGCAGGACAGGCAGCAAATCATAATTACAGGATTCTTCTCCTATTACATGAAAAATATAGTGAAAATGAAGATGTATTGGAGAAGTCTTATGGAAACTTAACAGCCAGTTGTAACTGAAAGTTTGGCCCTGATCTGGTGTTACTGACCCCAGCTACCACAGGGTAACACGTGTGTAAATGCTCATCTAAGGCCCATAAATCCTCCATGTCCGTTAAACACAGAGATATAGTGACACCAAAAAGGACGCACTTCAGTTCAGGAAGGTATTTAAGCGCATGCCTGACTTCAAGCATATGATCTACTGTAATTATATCAAGTTAAAGAAAGCCATGCGATTAAGCACCTTGTTAAATCTGGGAACAAATTATTAGCCCTTATAAAACAGGAGATTCTATCTCAGGGTTTACAGCACATGAAAACAAACACGTGCGCGCGCGCACACAGAGTATTATGCATACTTTTGCAAGAGGGGATTTATTTTTAGTGTAACTATATAGCAGTAAGTGCAGCTCCTACTCAGGTTAGGAGGAGGTCTGGCCACAATGACTTCTAAGCCACAAATCTCATCCAGGCAATGTGGTCTCATTCTTTTCTACACTTCCAACAAAGATCAACGATATTTCACCTTAATAAAACCTCTGTTAACATCTCTGTGACACAAAAGTAAGTCTATTAAATGTCTGTCTTAAACATCACCAAAAACAAAGCATGAACTTAGCGTTTTCATCTTACTACCAAGGAGAGAGAGTCTACCATAACATGAGGCAGGAAACAATCCGAACCAAGGGAAATTCGATGCAAGTTAGGTTTATAAAGGATGGCTAGTGCTCCACACAGAAGGTGTTTTCTTGGGGCGCCTCTGAAATACCTCAGTGCTGGATGAGGGGAGAAGATGGAAAGCTCGTTTTGATCCAAGCAGGCTATCACATGGTCTCTGAGCAGCAGGTCTCTGCTCCCCGTGAAGGGACATGGTTGTTAGCTGGCAGCTGTTTGAAGCACCCAAGACCTGTCTGGAGGAAGGTCCCTCCAGAGCTGATATGCTGCGGGTGGGGCAAGAAAGGGCCAGCGAAGGCAACCAGGCCCATCTGGAGCAGCTGTGCTGCAGTGCAATGTGTGAGCTCCTGCAGGGCACGAGAAGCACGAGGGCTCCCAGAAATACCCATTTCTCCTCATCTCCCTCATCCACAGCAGAGGCACAAAATAACTCCTGGCTGATGCTGTGGCTGATCAAATGGTGTTTGACTCCTAACTCATCTCCTACCTGCATCCCGCTTTTCCAGCCACATGCTCCTGCCTCGCACCGACCAGCCCTGGCACTTTGCTGGCTCTTCTTTCACAACCCAGTTCCTCTCACTAAACCAGAAGGAAACTCATGCAGGAAAAAAAAACCAACACGTTTTCGGTTGGGTCAGGGAGATGAATGAGCTCTCCCAAAGGCCAAGGTGACCACCAGCATCGGTGCATTGAAGGGGCAGCAGCATGAAGCGGGGAGCAGAGAGGAAGGAGCAAGAAACCACCCATTTTGACAGCTGCAAACTGAGAATGGTTCAGTCACCCTATGTGGTTGCATTTTCAGGTTCCCCAGTATTTTATGGAGATTTACTTTTCCCCATTCCAGCCTGTGTGCATTCAGCTCCTCAACCTTGCAGATAGGGGATGGTTTAAGTGAAACAAAGATTTTTTTTTTCTTTTTTATTTTTTTTTAAGGTTCCTCAAAAAGACTTTTTTCTTTGCTTCAGGTCACATAAGAGCACACAAAAGGACAAAGCAATAAATGCTCACATGCACTTTCTTGTCCTTATTTCCACTCTCTGGAATGAGGCCAGCAACATCTAAGTAATGCACTCTGTTCTCTTCCACTCCCTCTCAGAAATTATGGACTCTTTCTCCTCTGCAGCCAATTTCCTCCTCCATCTCTGTCTGGGCCCAAGCTTCAACTGCTACAAAACAATGTTCCCCTGTTTCTCTCCCAGGCCCATTCTCCATGCATCTACACCAGGCTCTCTGAGCCCTCCCAAATCTTTAAGGCTTTATGTTTACAGATCCAGGATGAAAACCTGTTCTCTCTGCTCCCACTCTAGGAAAATTCCACTCTCTCCCCATTTTGCATATGAACTGCACTCGTTTTCTTAAGGTTCAGCCATTTCATGGTCCTAAGGGGCTGCCACTCCTGAGGTTATTAGTACGTTATTAGCCCTACTCAAATATACCTGACACAATCGTATAGCTGACTCCAAAAATACAGAAATATTTCATGGCACAGAGTCTCCCTAATCTAAGCCTGAAACTTGAAATTGGGCATTGGCAAATCAAACAGGAAGTATGTCACATATTATACAGCTTCCCGTTTATTTATAATATCTACATATATTATTAGACTTGCACAAATTATAATTCACAAAAATAAGTGTTGCAAAGTAAATATCAGTTTCAAATAATCAGTTTCTATACATTCTTTTAAAATATGTTATTCTCCACATTGCAGCTACATCAGGAACATTCCCAGAGTGTTACAGTACAGGCACAAGTACTGTCAACATTTCTAGAGTTCCCCTAGAAACAAGTTCACATGTGTACAAAAAGCAAAGACATTGCTAATGGTTTATTTATTAACATATCATGTTGCCATCTAAAACAAATACAAGAATAAATTAATAAATACAGAGTCTCCCTAATTAAAATATTTTCTTTTCCATTTCTTGGCTGTAAGTTAACCTAACTTACAGAATTGAAAAAAATCTCAATGTTAGTTAACTTAATATTTGATCTATCCATACTTAAAAATATTCCACAATAAAAAGAAATTAAAAATAAAAGAAAAAAAACAAAAACAGACTCAATCTCGTAATTAGCATAACATAAACACTTACAAGACGTCTGCATTAATCAATTATCAGAAAGTAGTGCTTCAGTCTCAGGTAGTTAGCAATAGCACTTGTATTACAGGGAGCCTGATGTTTTGGCAAAATTAGAGCAGGAAAAAATGAAACTAAAAGGCATATTGTACATGTGACCTACAGGACTTGGATTATTACCTCTAAGCTTATTAAAGGTAAAAGCTGTCAGTCGGACCACCCCACAACCAGGGAGGAAAACTAAGATTACTCAGCAGTAAAAGGCATAAAAAGGAGACGTGTATTCTCAGAATGGGCAAAGGCAGAGAAAGTGAACCACAGACCTGCTTCAGCTATCTAGAGCAGTAATTGGCTCACAAGAGCAACTACCACGTTAAGGCATTATCATTATCTAGCTCACATAACTGGAAATTCACGCTCTGTTCTTTAAATTGGCTTAACCAGCAGCATCTGCAGCACTTTAATTAATTACAGCAATTGGCATACCTTAAAAGTAGATGCACAGATCTGAAATGATAATGCCCTGTGAGTAATAATTGTAAGCCAGCATTAATCCAGATCTCTCCTAAACAAAACCAAGGGTACACTGTTGTGCTTCAACTGCACAGAAAACAAGCTTCAATGTAGTAATTATTATTGTCTGTCCAGGTTCACCAGCAAATACTACAATTCTGCATGACACTTTACATTCAATTAGCTCGGGAATGCAGCAGCTCACGTGCACAACAAAAATCCATTCAGGTTTGATGTTGTCAAGTCAAAATTCGGTCAGGCACTTAAACTTGGGTTTCCTTCGAAAGATAAACTCGAAGTTAAAATTTTAAGAGAGACTGACTACCACTATTTATTTTTAGTACACTCCTTATAAAGAAATATAGAAGCCAGATATCACAGGAAGCTCAGAACAAAGTTTTCTTGACAGCATTAGCTTCCACAGGAAGCTCAGAACAAAGTTTTCTTGACAGCCATTAGCTTCGCTTCAGTAAAAAAATCCACAGGTACTGTACACAAATGTGTATTTTTTTTCCTGATCTCTGCAGCTCTAAAATACATAAATAATACAAATAAAATTAAAAAAAAAAAAAGAGACAAGCAGCTAAAACCCCCTTTTGTTCTTTTTATGTACAGCAATTCAAAATCTTTACTTAGAAGAAAATAATTTTTAAAAGCTTGACAGTGAAATCCGTACATATCCTGGACACATTTAAAACTGTTCTTTAACAGACTTCTTCATACCATTTCCAGCCAGAACGCAAAACAACACTATCAAGATTTGTTGTGACTTGTTTCTGTACAATTTCTGGTTTAAAGACAGATTTTATGTTTGTTTAATTACCATCATGCTGCAAAATGGGACACAAGAATCTTAATCGAGCATCTCATAAGTAATGGAACTTTAAACAAACACACACTTAAATAGCTCAGTGTTACTAAGTTGATCAAATCTGATCCTCAAATTCACACATAATTCAGGAGTCAAAATACCTGGTATAAAGGTTATTACCAAAACCAAATTTGAACTCCCCATTTATCACACATAAGTTTTATCTTTCATAGCAGTGTGAAAGAATGAAACATAACTTTCTTAATTCTAGCAAACATGTAGTAGTTTTGAACATATTTTTAACCAAAAAAACCCACAGCCATACACTCAACTAAGGGATAACTGGTTTTAAGTTGCAGAAACTTTAACCATCTAATACAAATAGATGCCACAGCACAAAATATGCCTTTGTGTAATTTTGTCCAACACCGATTTTCTGAAAGCATGCCTGTTTTCAGTGTAACATACAGAACTAACAAGGAGACAGAACATCAGCAAGGAAGCTAGTACAAGCCCGAACAGCTAAAATACCAAGGCTGATGCAGCAGCAAAAACCAGAAATAGCAATCTGATGTAGCAACTCACACCACAGAGACATGCAAAAGGCAGCCAGAGGAGAAAAATACCTTTTCTAAAGCAGCAATACTCCGGTGATGGTGCTTATATACTCTGTGCCTAGCGTGTTTGGGCTGGGCAGACAGCGGTGAAGCTCCACTGGTATGTGTAATTTTAAGACATGAATATCTGTGCTCAGATATACTCTGATAACACGTTTATCTAGCATGCACAGAAAACAACTGCATGCACAAATAAACAGCTGCACACTTAATGTAATCATGTTCATCTCCTGAGTATCCACTTATAAATATTAATCTAGAAACTACATGTGCTACTAAGGCACCAGCCTCCGAGGAAAAAAGGCCACAGTGCAGGAAAAATATCAGATAAAATAATAATTCTTATCTAACACTGATACTTATTCCACACAGACGCTCATTTCTGATGGAGAGGGATCACAAGTGCACAACACAAGTTATTCGTTGACTAAATACCATCACGAAATGCTGCGATATAAAGGTTGGAAGGATTAACACAAAAGGTCCCACTCCAAGACAAATGTCTCCTTCATAGTTCAGTTCACAGCCATCATGACTGCTCAGTCAGGCCTACGATTCTGAAACGCTGGGTATATACCTGCTAACTAAACATGCCAAAGACGTTCAAAATCTCTTGTTGACACTGGCATATTTTTAGAGGAGATTTTAATTACCACCACGCTGAAAGAGACTTTTTAAATACGGGAAAATCACCAAATAGTTTCCGCTTCAAATCTCAGTGCCTTCTGAAACAACTTCTACAGAGGAATTATGAATTTGCCAGGCTGGCAGGGTTTACACTCCGCTTCCTTCCTTCCCCTCCTTCAGTCTCACCTTTCCCAAGCAAAAAATGCAAGACTTGCAGCAAGAAACCCTATTTTTAAGTATTTCATATTTGCAAATGCTTCACACAATTTAATTGCACATTTATATAGAGGCCACTTTTAAAAATAAACACAGCGAAATGCATTTATTAGCATGCACTAAAACATGTTGAGTTTTGCTGTAACAATAAAATTACATGGTGATTTTCAAACAAGCCATAAGTACTAGGGGGAAAAAAGTGCAATTCATATTTCTAAATATATCTTTGGATTTAAATATTCTTCTCTAATAATTATGCTGTTTCACACATTCCTACATTTCAGAAACTATCTGGGCTGTGTTTATCTTATCCTAATCCCATTTTCTCAAGGTACTGGATCTTTTACTTTCAGTAATAGACTACAGTATTTCATACTAAGATTTCTAAAGGAGAAAGGGTTGAATTTTAGTGCAGGATATTTTATCCTTACTGGGATGGTAATTTTTCTACTCCCTCTACTGGCATACTTTAAAAGCAAGAAAAAAACCTGAAGGGAGTTCCAGCTTGTAAAACATAATGAGAAAATATTTTTTGTAACCTCAAAATAATTGTTCACACAACTTGGCAAAACATTAATCTCAAATCCTGGGAATTTTTAAGCCATCAGCAAATTTTTGGCAGATTTCTTCGTTCTAAAAATTAACTGAGCACCTCAAAATAAACATCCTGTACCACTTTGTGTTACAATTACTATCAAGTAATTCCATCACCTGTCACAGCTCAGATCAAAACAGATCACTCCCTAAAACATACTACATGGCTAGTAAAAGACCCTAAGAGCAATCTATGGAAAATAACTCTACACGATTACCACGGGTCTACAGAAACAAGCAAAAACATCCTGAGCTTAACGAGTTGCTACTTAAATGTTAGACAGTGCTCTATGAACCATTTTATATTAAAATTGGATAGTTCTAAACATCACACATACAAGAAGTATTGTTTGACACAGTGCCATTTTGATGATAAATTGCAATCTACAGCTCAAATAATTCTACCCAGGGATTAACATTTCAGAGGCTGAGCCAGAGATTATGTGTGTGGATCTTGAATTTCATCATCTCCCTTCGGCACAATAGCTTATTCTTCCTTTTTTCATCTATTCTCTCATGAAGGGTCAGGAAAGCTTAGCCTTGCTGTTTCATTCATTTCATCTCTACATTAACCAGATACCTTGCAGTCTTTAGTTCTTACATGTTATTCCATTACAAATACTACAGCGACACTGCACTATGCTACAGCTAATGAGGTATGTACCAAATCAAAGGGTGCCATCAAGTGGTTGTAGCACACTACCAGCATTATGCAAAGTTAGCGCTCTGCAAGGGGTTTCAACCAGGACCCACTATACAGGGTGGATTAAACTCTGCCATAATTTAAAGCTTTTGGAAAAATTCAGATGCTGAGAGATGGTGGTTCCACACAATTTCATTTCCTTCCTTTTAAATTCTAAAGCTCAGCCTAACAGCTGGCACCACCACACAGGAGACATCCCCATCTCTCACCCTATAGGTCAGCAGGCTCCAGGATTGTTTCGGCCATTGTATGCTCAGCTACTCATCACTGTGCACCAGAGGACAAGTTAAGAAGAGCCTTAATAACCTCTGAAAAGCCTCCCAACTAGCAATGGGACAAGAAGGGTGCTGCAGGGTGGGGGTTTCACAGAAGACGGGGAGAATAAATACAATTACTTGTGCCACCACACCCAGTTTCAAATCAAACCGAGCTACAGATTACTTGTTAATCTATACTCATACTGAATTTGAAGATCATGTAATAGCTCTTCCCTGCAACGATAGTGATGAGTACCTTTGGCATTACTCAGCAATTTGAAGTAAAGATGACGTGATGGATCGTTATCCAGCACAAGTGTTCAGTCTGATACAAACAACTGGCTTTTCCAGATGAAATACTCCATAGTCAAAAGCCATTTCATATTTAACCATGTTCTTCTAACCCATACACTATCAGCTCTAAACCACAGCCCATTACTCCAACTCACCTTTGCCTGTCAGGTGAAAACCAACCAACCAAAACCAAACCAAAAACCATTTTCCAGTGCACTGAGACAGATTTTTCCAATGAAAAAGAATGGTGTCTTTCTAAAAACTGTGGCAGCTTTGCTACTAAAGGAAAAAAGTTTTGCACATGCCATGGGACACACGAGTTTTGCTTGGTGGGGATGAGATGATACTAAGGATTACCCAATTGTGTCTCACCAGATCATGGCCACCCACACCATGACTTCCAGAAACTCAACTGTTACTTAAGATAACATCTTCAAGCTTGCACTTGCAAAGAAAATAGCAAGAAAATGTGATTTGAATGTAACTGATGAAGATAGACATGATTGTCTTCATTTCTGAAAGGGTTTGGCTCCAATGTATAAAAAGCTGAACAGCCATGACCACACCAGCACAACCGCCAACTTTTTAAGGACGTAACTTCAACCATATTTTTCCTGTGGTAGTGATAAAGAAGTGTCTACGCTCAAGAAATGCTCAAGGCAAATAAGGTCCAAATTCTTCTGAGACCATTCCCATCTGCCTGAAAACTAGCAGCAATGTTCTGACATCTGGTCTGTCTATACAACCTGTCGCCAGCTCAGGCAACCACTCATAATTTTGGATACCTACCACAGCCGCTCTGAGGAAGCATACAGTTACAATGCACATGCGTTAAGACCAATAATGAATTTTCATCAACTGCAAAGCAACACTTGTGTGGTGGACCAAAGACAATTGGAATTTGTAATGCAGAAAGAGGTCAGCCCTTAAAATTCCCCATGTTCTCCCTCATAACTGACTTAACGCTTCCCATGTTCCCCTTACACTTGCTTACTTTAGTAGGTCAGCCAAATTCCCAATTCTGCAATACAGACCCTTCACAGGAAACCTGTACACAAACTTCCAAAGACTGAATGAGAGGTAGGGAAAAAAACATCAAGAAATTACCAAGAACCAACTGAAAAGATGCTAAGCCTCTTCCCAAAGTATTGCACAATACATAAGAGTTACAGAAATTTAAAAAAAAAAAAGAGAGAGAGAGAGAGAGGGAAAGAGCTTGGTTTCCATGAAGCAGTAGAGGGCTGCTTCATCCAAAGAGGAGGCTGCAGAGAAGGGATGCAGAGGTAGTGATGGTGTAGACTGCATTAAAGCCAGAACTATTTCACCGCGTCCAGGTGAAACACCCCAATTGTTCCACAGATCTCGAATACCCTTTGAGATAATACCCTTCTTCAACAGCATCCATACTAGTTATTTATGTAGTCTGTTCGTTTAATACCTCAAATCCTTCCTAATAAATTAGTTTCTTTGGTTATAATATATACTTAAAGTTATGTAATATGAATTAAAACTAATTATGGGGAAGATTTATACAGATGATTCATGGAACCACAAGCACATAAACTTTACGCTAATTCTTTGCTGACAGATTTTTAGGGTTATTTCCCAAATATTCCATTTTGTCCTTCCATTGACAAATATATAGACAAAATCCCCCCTAACTCATCACGCTCCTTCCTGTGGCTGCTCCTGGAAGCAAGCACCCAATGTCTCTATCATTGAGGATTTTGGCACTTACGGAGCTACTTCTACGAGAGCGTTTCCCTCGCTCTTATTCCACTTTGGCCCAGCTACAGCTCATTCTCTCTGCTCCTGTCTTCCCCACTGCCCACATTACCTGACCATACACTTTCCCTTGGTCCCACCTTTCTATTGCAGACAACAGTTCCTTATGCAGCAACATTAGCATATCTTGCACTTCTCATTTTCAGGGAAAGATATATTAAAGGACAGAGAATACCAATAGTAGGGTTGGGGGGGAAAAAAAAAAACAAACAACCTGGGGGTGGGGAAGAGAGGTGAAAAGGTATAAGGTTTTGTCAGAGACAGATTTTGATGGCAGTTGATTTCTGTGTTCTTTTTGCATTCTTTTCTGAATTTATTTAGCCCTTAAACGTGGAAAGCACTGAAAAAATCTCTCATTCCAAGTAACTTCTCACTCTTCATCAGAAAAAATACAAATATAATTGATTTCCATTTCAGGGATCTACTTTACAGACAAAATTGAGAGATAATTCTTCACATAATTTCCCATGTTAATTCTGATGTGGTAAATATCGTACATGTTCTTTCATTTTTGTGCTGTGCCTTCCTGCAACTGGTGACTGCTTTGTGGAGGTTTTTTTGCTTTAGGGAGCAAAGCTTTAGAGTTTCCCACATCTTATCCCTTGCTGAGCAAAATAGTCTTATGGTATAAATCATTAAAACTACATGCAAAAAACTGAGAGCCTTTAAAGAAAATCTCTGAAAACTAATAAGTTTACTTATTTATAGCAGGCAAAGCTCTCAGGGCCAGACCTGGCAGTTTCCTATTTTGGGCAGTGCACCAAGGACACCAAAATAAACTTATAGAGCCTGGCGTCCATCATGCTCAGCCTGCCATTCTGCCAATCTGCTACACTCCCGGTAAGGACAGTCCAGGAGACACACCAGAAGCAGAAATATTACTATTTAACAGCACAATGTAACACACAACTGTATCATCTTCAGGCTTTAAATTAATCATGTTTGGTATATTATTACATTTTATTTTTTAAGCCACTGGAAAATGTAAGAAACATTGCTTAAGTATAGACCACCGTGCTCAGAATAGCAATCTTTGAGCTCAGGGTTGCAACTTTGTACGGGTCACAAATTTGGCAGAAATTCAGTTTAATCTTGTATTTATGCTAGTACATGGAATGACAGAAAATACTGAACAGCTACAAGATGTCATTTTATGGCACTTTATTCAATGCCATGTTATTTACGCAATCTTTCCAGACTAGTCTCAGGTTGCCACCACACCTAAGCTAAACCAGAAGTTCATTTATGCTGCTCGTTAAGATTCAAGAAGCAATTTGACCCAGACATAGATAATGCAAAACAATGAGAAAGGAGAAACTTCACGTGAAAAAAAAACAATTATGATGGTGCAGTATCAATTCAGATATTGAAGAATATGCCAGAAGGGAAAAAACCTGAATGAAATGGCATCAATTAAGTTATGGAGGTCAATTAATTTCCATTATATTAAATTCTATTAGGACAGCTAACAACCAAAGAAAAGAGGCTGAAGGCAATAACACTTGGTGCTATTACACTGCCAGATGGTTTTCCTAATAACAAAGGTTTTCAGGAAGCCAGAACTCTTATTTTTCTGTCAGCTGGCTACTGTTCTGCTGGTGGCCACTATTTTTAAATAATATGCTCTGAGTTAAATTACAACTGCTTGCATGTACAATCCTATCCAGTTACTTAATGCAGAGCTACATTTTACACAATAATGGATATTTTAATTCTTTTTTGGCACATATTTCCGTACCTTGAGCACATGCAATTGCAAGGTATTATCTCAAATCAACCAACATATTCAATTGGACTCCCAGATTATCTACCTTTGAAGGTGACTTATGTCAAAAATATTTTTCGTTAAATGCGTTGCCATTTTTTCCACTTTCCACACTGAGTATTTTGTACTACATGGCTGCAACATATGTTGTTTTAACACCGTACGGCTACCAGGTCAAAAATTAGATTTATCCATCATAATGTTGCCCCAGACAGTGGCATTTTACATAATGATATTCTGAACTGCATCGAGAGCAAACACATATCCGTGACTGTATGTAAATGTAAAAACACACTCAGACACATAAAACCAGGGAAAAAAGTGGCAAGCTGAACAAGCTTAAAAGCAAATACTTTTCTATTAAAAGGCAAGTTGCTCAGCTCAGCTTATGCCTAGAGTATGATTAGAACCCCACTGTAAAACAATTACCAAGACACCCTTCTGTATTTGATGTCTGAAAGAGAAACGACCTCATGCAGACTCTGCCTCTTGTGTGTGCTGGTAAGTATATTTTACTGCTTATTTTCTATGAATAAACATATGCTAACAGCGGCTGAAACACACCGCTGGTTTTAAACATGCCTAATGTAGTATTAGAGGTTCATTTCCAAAGCTGTCTGCCTTGTTTATTAGCTTCCTCCCTCCAGCTGGCAAATACCACTGATAGCAACTCTGATCAGCTGTCTTGCACAGTACACTCATCTATAGAAGACACATCCTTCTAGCAGGAAATAACCCTCCCCAAAACATAACCAACATGATTTTAGCAATTTAGAAAACAGTTGTACTTTACTACTGTGAATCAATAATAAGCATATAAATTATACGTCAACACATTCCATTGTAAATGTTATGGTGTACCACACGTACTGAGCTTGTAAAGCTAGAGCCTAACACCCAGGCTGTTCTGCCCAATGCCCAGTGGCCTCCTGTCTCCATCTTCCATTTGCGAGACCCTCTTGTGTAATTGTAGCATAAATATCAGAAATAAGATGTCTGCTTTTTTAGAAAATTTTAAACTGAAATGCTGTAATATAGTTTTCAAAACTGCCATATCATATCCCAAATTATATTCAATACAGCTCCACTTAGTGCAGTTATTAACACAGCATCAGAAACAACATCATTTAAAGGACAGTTTGGGCACTGCAATTCATTTAGGAGATAAAGATCAAATAACAAAAGAAATTTTTTATAACTATTTTTGAAAAAACACAGTAGAGAAGAGTTGGATAGACTCACATTTCTTACTCTATTTTACTGATTCAAGATAAATAAGGTATTAAAATTGTAAAAAGTTAATTAGATAATAAAAGTTCTTTCAACAATTCATCTAAAATTCTCATTTAGATAAGATTTTTGTCATCTCATGGCTCTGGCTTAATAGATTATTACATATTAATGATAAAAAGGATTAGTGGTGCCCTTAATTTCAGGTGATCTAGGCACAGTGTTGTTTTGGTCAGAAGTAAAATGTCCATTGCAGACTAAACAGCAGTACAGCATGAGTGAACACCATTTGAAGCAACTAGCAGGCTTTGCTTGGGGATACGAGGGTGGCTGCAGGTCAGAATATAAATGAATGGACAGAGCTGTTCCGAAAAGCTTACACAGCACTTGCCCTCATGATGCCTACCTCAATCCAGGACCGCTGGTGCCTCCTGTGTGCTGTGCCATACAGAGGGGAAAACACTCACAGCCCCCCCCGCATCTTTCATGCCTTGCTCACGTAACACTTGCACTAAATACAGGTGGTAACTTACTTGTCCTACAGCATTTGGTGTAAAATTTCTCCAGCAGAACTCGTGTGCAATCTGCTTCTGTTATCGTCTGTAATTTTCAGAGAAGGTGCCCCTTCTGAGGGGGTTGTTTAAGTAAGCGACGCCTGTAGGGTCGGTGCGGACAGACAGGAGACTCACCTACTCCCAGACATCTACCCTAAACCAGGGTAATTTGCTTTGTGCACAGGCCCCTCGCCCACTCCTTACCAAAGCCAAGACCTTGCCTCTGATCATGTTCTGCTTTTAGTTAAAATTGCACAGAAACACCATTGTGGTGCACACACGAAACAAAAATGTGTTACTGAAAAAGCACAGGATCAGGCCTCCTAGAAAGACTTCCTACCCTGTCTCCTTCAGAGCCAGAGCAGCCAATCAAGACGACAATTTCCACAAGTTTTGCTCCAAAAACCTAATCTCGGCGATTTCTCAACTAGAAAAAAGTGCTAAATATTTAATGTAAGCAAAAACTAAAAGTAAAACAAGTTTTCTGATTCTCTATTACATTTAAAGCAGAGCAAGAGTGAGATGGCTGACAAAGTAGCATTTAATTCCTAGCTAGATCTAGACCAGAATACCCAGCCTAATTTACACACACAGTCACAGTTCACATAATCACATACAGCAGAATATGACAGGGGAATTAAAGGACCAGGAAAGCATGTCTGAACTATGAGCTTCCTATTCTAAATGTATTAAATGCAGACATTTAATTCAGAAAAAGGCTAACCTGGTCGGTTCTTATTTTAAGCAAAGATTTATTTCAAGCAGAAAATACAAAATGAATGATAGAGCTTTTCTGATTGCTTTATTTAAGAAAAAGTAAATAGCCAATTTAGACTTAAGCTCCCACATGCTACAAAGATGCACTAGAAGAGATAGCCAAGGTTTTGTAATAAATTCTGGTATAGAAACTGATCAGCAAATAAGGAATCATCTTACTCCATATGCCTGTCTTTTTCCCCAGGTTCTTTCTGCAAACAGCATTGACAGTACCCAGAATTTCAATTCACTGCACTACGCTGGCATTTGCCTCTCAACATTTATTTCCAGAAACAGGTGGAAAGATTTGACATCTATACTTGGGCTTTTATTCTGATGTAAAGCAAAACTTGCTCTTGTGAAGTTAAGTGTCGCAGCGCCATTGTAGTGAAAGGGATTTAAACACGCAGTATAAAAGTCTGATTCTACCAAAATTCTGGGCTAATTACTGTTCAAATCCAAATGAGCTGCTATTTTTTGAAAAGCCTCATTTGGGAAAACACCGTATTCAGAGCTGTATCTGATGAAAGCTTAACATCTTGCTAATACCTCATTTTATTGAATCACATTTAACATTCGTCACCTTTAAGACTGGAAACAAATTCATTTCTACATCCCATCCACCTGCCCTCTTCTTTCCCATTACTTTCACATTATTTAGCACCTTTGTGTTGTCATGCCTATAAATAACAGATGGGCATTTTAGGAGCAAGAAATAACCTCTCCAAACCTGTGAGTGATAAAACATGATTTAGGGCATTCAAAATGAGAAATAATCATAAGCAACCATGATACAGAATTTCGGGGGGTGGCAAAACAATGCACTTGTACCAATAAAATGAAACTAGATTATGTCAAATGTTCTGTAACTTTTTCTAATGTTTCTTCCATTTTGAGGCTTTGCCCACATTTGAGCAGAGGCCAGTTCAGAACTCTTTTTGGGTTAGGGTTCCTGAAGGTATGCAAGAGCAACAGACAAAAGGAAAAGACAGATCTCATTTTTCAGCTTAAACTTGTTATTCTTTATAACTGTTTGCTGTAGGCTAGCGTGAAGAGCAAACATTAAACTCCTTTTTTCTCAGTTCAGCAGCTTTGTTGGACATATTTTCCTGGAGAAACCACTTAGAATACCCTTTTGGTTAAGGTATAAAAAAATGACTGGAAGCATGGATGTGTCTCACAGAAGGATGTACACCTGACAATAAATCACTGTCAGACTTGAAAGGTTGGCGTGGTTTTCTTCAAAAAGGCACTATTAGAAAACAGGGGTCTAAAAAGGGACATCAAAACATTTTGGAAGACTCTCTAGAAAGGACAGATGTGGAAGTGAGTTCAGTTTCCAAGATCTCAATACAAGAACAGCCTGGAAATTCAGGGCAATGCTTCATGAGGCAGGTGATGGTGTGCAGGCAGCGCTGGGCACTGCTAGTCCCTGAAAGCAATGGGCAGCACGAGCGGAGCAGGACACTGAACACTTGCTCACACAAATGAGTCCATAGAAAGAGAATGCTAATGATCTGCTAATGCAATCAAGGGAAATTAAATCCCATGTGTAACCACTATCACATTATTGTGGTTCATTAGTCAGAGGCAAGAAGAAAGGAGGGAGCCTCCAGCCACACAGAAAGCAGAATCTGTTCTCCATAGCTGTAATTGGTAAGACAAGAAATAGCAGCCTTAAACTGTACCAACAGAGATCTAGGCCAGGACGATTCCCAACAGCAAGGACAATGGAGCATTGGAACAGGCTGCCTGGAGACACTGCAGGGACCGTACCTTAAAGTTTTTAAAAACAGTTTAGGCAAGCGTTTGCCTGAAATGATGCTGCCTTGAGGCAACAGGACAGGCCAGGTGAGGCTGCCTCCAGCCCCAGCCTAGATCAATCTATGAGCAAAGCTTCAAAAACAGGTGGGGCATTTTTCTTCATTCATCTGCCAAATTAGGAGGTCTGGGATGTCCTCTTCTGTTGTTAGCAAAGACCATGTTTTAATAGGCCTGCCACATAAAGAGAGGAATATGGTTAGTATCAGGGATACAGCGATGATTGCCAATGCCTTGATTACATTGATGCTACTGGAAAGTGCTCACCCACCACAACCCTGGGCCCTGTGAATAACCTATATACAAAGGTGAAACACAAGGCACATTAGGGAAGATAAAGAAGCCTACTATGAACCTTGGAATATATTAGTATGCCATTTATTAGCTATTAGAGATACAAATCTGGGCACAAAGAACATTTTCTACAAAAAGCTGGAAAAGTTGTTTCCTAGACCAAATATTTTACCCTCTGAAAACATCCTATGAATTTTTTAATTTCATTTAAGAATGTAGGAGGTAGCTGTCTACAAAGCTGTCAGCAAACAGGCAAATGCGATGGTCCATCCTCAGTGGATGTTATGTGCTTTTCCATGCTTTGAGCATGCTAGGAAGCAAAGTGACATTTTTCCATCACTTCAGCTACCTTTACTTCAGACAACGTTCTTGTACATAGAGCCAGTGAAAGCTTCAACGTATCTGGACCAATTTAAACCTCTACTCTTCCCTCCTGTCCCTTTCTTCTTCCAGTAGCTAGACAATCTGCAGAGATCAAGAAACATAGCCCAAACTTCAGGTCAGCTGAACTCTTCTTAGAGATGCAGTCTTCATTTCAAGTTGACTAAAACTCATCAGCTGCCCTCCTCCTGGCACCTCTGAGGGGATGCTTAACGATTGCACCATAGGCCACTTCACTTGAAAACTATTTTACTGCTAAAAGACAGAGATGTATTTAGAGACATGCACTGTTCTTTTACTTAAATGGGAGAGCATGGAAACCCCGCAGAAAGTTTGATAGAGGCATTAATGCTGTTTGTGAGAGTTTTCCCTGGTACTTATAGAGTCTCTTGCCACACAGAGACTCTTTGTTGAGCACTGGTACACCAGAAACCCCGAGAAAGCAATTCATAAGAGAAATCAGAAGTTAATGCTGAAAAAATTAACACTAGAAGTTGGAGCTCAGACAGTGGAAGGAACCAAATGTGGCAACAGCACATGTTCAACTACCCATAGGAGCAATAAGAGAGAAAAATTACTTACTAGAGGAAGTGGCTTATATTTTTAAATGGAAGGCAACTAGTCCTTGTTCTCTAAACTGAATAGACAAAATAAACTAATGCCAATCTGTAAAATTTTGAAAGCCTATTACCTCTCCACAGATGGGTAAGTCTTATTCTTAGCTATGAATTTCTTGCTCTCCAACTTGCAACAGCCAATCTGAACATCCGATATTATTCAGAAGAGCACAGAAAACAAGACAACTCCAAGAACTGCCTCGTGAAGAAAAAACAGATAATCAAATACAGAGTGTGGTTAAACAAAGATGAAATTAGAGACAAGAAAGTTAGCAGTAAATATACAAAGAACGCAGCTGTGAAGGAGGTAAAGACATGGGAGAGGCTGATGGAAAATGAATATCAACATTAAATATTAAGAAACTGTGCTATGATCAAATTATTTATGGATTAGACATACGGTAGATGACAAAGGTTGACTTACTACAATACAAATACAGAGTGACTAAGACATTAAAAATACAGTTAGAGAAAAAAAATCCTACAATAACCAAGGTGATGGATCACAAAGTACATGTATTTGCAGGATTAAAAAACACAAAAAAACCCCAAACCCCAAACTAGAAAAAAATCAACCAAAAAAACAAATATCTTGCTTCATTTTCATTTATAGCATGGTTATCTTGCACAAATCGCCTCACCGCTACTTAAAAATTCCTCTGAAAGTCCAGAATAATCTTGTTTTTAATTTGGTAGCATCTGCCAGCAGAGGCATCAAACTTCAGCTGACTATCTCTTTTAGCTGAACTTTGCTCAGCCATACTGAAGCATTACAAAATTATTTTGGAGATTGACTTTTAACAGTAATAAAAAAAAAAGCTCAAAAGAAATGTTTTTAGCAGAATTCAGATTGCTTTATAATGAAAGAACATCCATAAACTTTTCAGGCTTCAGTATTTTGCATTCTGAGTGTTGCCAACCAAGGAGGAAGGGAAACCTTACAGCCTCTGTGGGCAGAGAACATACTTGGAACAAAAAGGAAAAGCCCCCAAAGGACTGTAAAATGTCTCCACACTTCCCAAAGGTGACCTGTCCTTGTCAGATTCGATGATAAATATGTTCCTTTAAAACCAGGAAAACCATATGTTAAGCCTGAAAGGGGTAAATGTCAACAATTTAGGGAGGGAAGAGATCAGCCTCCTGCCTCCTCCCCAGCTCCCAGATTTTTAACAAGCAGGTGTTTTGTGCTCTGAAATGTCAACCAGCCATTGGATCATTTGTTACTTGCTCGAACAGATGAACATATTTTCATCCACCACTAAGTGGAGCTGTTACTCTTGGAAAAGAGTTTCTCCATATCTTCAAGTATATTTGCAGACCAGATTTTTTTGGCAGTATCTACCGCTTTCAGTAGTGTTTCATCTTAAAAAAAAAAAGGCGATTGAAAGCAACCAGTTTTATGGTTGCTTTAGCTCTCAATAATTTTTGCAGTAAAATTATTTATTAAATTTATTATTCTGAGGATAATATTTATATATCCTCTAATCCACAGATAAACATCCACCTACCAATGACTATTTGGCAGTTCTTGTGGGATAAACTAATGGCATAACTGAGGTTGTAAAGAGTAAGTTCGCACACAACAAAAGGTTACCCCATCACCAATACATACTGGAACCGTCTCCATCTGTTTCAGCAGAGGCCACGTTTTGGGGCACAGCAACCAAAGCAACCTCCTACCCTGCAAGCATTACTGCAGCTCAGAGAAGATTTGAGGCAGAGAGCGAGAACTGCATGCAGCAAATGTACTACTGCCACCTCTATATATCATATGATGACATGAAAACAAGCAATGTGTTATAAAGCAGGACATGAAGTCTACATGCCCACTATAAATTTCTGAAAAAATCTGCTGCAACGTCATGGGAAATCCAACTATACCCAGGGGGGTTGGCTGAGAAATACACTGACATTGTTTTATTCACAGTTACTTGTACAGTGACAATTGGTGATGGAGACTTCCCTGATTAAAATAAACTAAGTGAGAAAGAAAAGGAAACTCCAGGAAACAGTAACTAAACTGTGTTTTGTATTCATAAGTCTCAAATGAAAATAGAAACTTGGCATTTAAAAACAAAAGTATAAATTAAGCACTTTGCTTTCAGCCCTTTTAAACGTTCAGTCACTGGCTATCAGAATAAACTTAGCTTTGGACATCCAAATCACTTCTGATATCAACAAGAGAGAAAAAGCAGCATTTTTAGGCAAAAAAAAGATAACATGCGAATTCCATTGCGTCCCCATACTTCAGTGCTGCCTGGTACGACTACGACTCCATAAAAGAGCGGTATTTTTTTTGTTTAGAAACGACAAATAAAAATTAACTCATGTTACTGAGAAACAGTCCATAATCTATATTAATGAGAGACAAACACACTGTCTTGATACCACAGTCCTTTCAAATGTATTTCAAAAACAAGTTTCCTCTTCAAGGAAACTCCAGGTAAAGCAGCTCCCCCATTTTTCAGCCCAGGCAGCCCCAAAGCGGAAGCTGCAGCCCAACATGGAGAAGGGAAAGGAAAGAAGTACTTCATGAAGCTCTGTGCAATGTTTGGCAAAGCGTGTTGTTTGTACAGCCCTCAGGAGCTCAGCTCTCTGGGAAGTTCTGGGAGCTCCTGACTCAGAGGAGTCAGAGATTCACAGGAGCCACCTTTTGGGTTTTCACTGGGTGCACAAGATGGCTCCCCCACACAGAGCGCGAGACTGGGATCTCAGGGAGCAGGGGGCATGTCATGACTCTTTTGCTCTTCACTTAGGTGACCATGGCTGGTCCCACCTCTCCACCCTGCCTCAATTTCCCCACCTATAAAACGCAAGTGATGAAAATGTGCTGTTCACTAAAGAGTGGCATTCAAAACCGGGAAGGGTGCACTGCCATTTGGGATGTACAGATGTCATAACCCAGCACTGACTTGTTCACTCCCCTGCTCATAGAAAAATAATGTGTCATAACCCATAAAACAATGAGTCATAACCCAGCTCTAACTTGTTTACTCCATTGCTCATAGCAAAATAATGCAAGGAAGACTGATGCTTACAAGGAGGGAATTTAAGCAGTGTAGTACAGTACTCCCCTCTCCTGTATTTTAATTGTAACATAACAATAGGTATTTTAACAAGCCTTTATTACTACGGAGCAAGGCTTTACTTTGGTTCAGCAGCTCAATTTTTACTCAAGCTTTTTTCAGCATTTGGACACCCTTTAATCTTTTAAATGATTAAGTCTTACACATATTAAAAAAACATAACATTCCAGCTTACATTCTCTATGACAAACGTCCATTCTTTGTCTTCAAACTCTTCAGCATGGGGATCCTAGAAAAACAAACCAGAGAACTTAAGTCTAAAAATAATCCAGGGTGCAAGAAATTGTAACTCAGCCAAGATTTTCATATACTCATAGAAATATTTTTACCCACTGAAGATGACAGAGGGAAATACTTTAGCTAGGACGTAGGCTTCAGTGGACGTCAATAAGATGATGAGCAAGTTAGGGTAAAACTGCCAGCAAGGATTTAATAAAGACTCCTACAGATACAAACATGAGGTTGATTCTGATAAAGGCCTGTAAAAGTGGGAAGATACATCTCTCTTCAATTCTTAAGTTCCATCTCCCAAATAAACACAACAAATCTACACCTTGCAGAGAACACTGGAGGAAGCCACTGCTCCCACTTGGCGTGAGAAGGCATACACCTACAGCAGCTGCGCATCACCCCAACCTCCTCATGACCAGACCCCATCAGCACTAGCAGAGATCCAAAGTCACAGCTTCAGAACAGTACCTCATTTCACTGCAAATTTCTTAAATACGTATCCTTACTTCACAACATTTCTATTGCATCGCACATGAGGACCAGAAAACATTTTCACCAAGAGGAAGACAAATAACAACAAGGTTTGTATATTTGGCATTTATTTCCAATTTAATGAGCTTTCAATCTGGTGGTATGGTCTATATTGTTGTTGTCTGAAATTAAGATAATGGTGGAGACATTAAGTCATCCCCTTCATGCCTCTATCAAGGATCCTACTTTAAAAAAAAACTTTCAAAAAATATCATTAATTTATCATCCAATCCTAGTTCTGAACAACTGTAACAAAATAACTTGTACTCCTCTTGCAAAACAGCTTCTCACATTAAGAGAATGTGGCTTTAGGCTTTCTTCAGACATGAAGCCTAATTTTGCTATACCTCAGTTTTGTATTATTTCCAGTTATAGGAAACCACTCAATTACTCCTTTGCCTCTGACACTTGCATGCTATAGACACTTGTTGATAAATGTTACTTTCCCATAACCAGCATTTGCCATCATCATATGAGACCACTCAGCACCTGCAGAGTTTTCTTGCTATTATTTGGAGCCTGCTTATGATACTACACCAAACACTGCACCAATTCAATCTTGCTGCCGTAAATTAACAAAGTGGATCAAGATATTTTGCTTCTACTTTGTTTATCTCCGTTAGCACCATCTTCCCTTTCTTTCCAGAATGCTACAAGCCTCACATTCAGTCTTTTCAACTCACCTTAAGTCTTTGCTTTAATCATCTTTGTTTCACTTAGTTTTGCTTTGAAGTCAGACACACAGTGAGTAGAGGTACTGTATCGTGGTACTACAAATGATTCTTTTAACTAGTTCTCATCAAATACACAAAATAAAAGATTTTGTAAGTAACAAGCTTACAGCGTAAACAAACAGCGAAAAGAATTACTTTTTTTCTTTTTCCAGCACACAAAAAACTTGGAAAGTGTGCTTTTAAATAAACCTCCTCTTTGAATGAACTACAGTAACATTTCTAAGAGGATATCGTCCTATCTCCTCCAGCACAGTCCTTCCTACAAAATCCAGTAAAGCGGTTCATTGCTCTGCAGACCCCCTGTAAAACACTGGCTCTCCTTGCAGGAGTCGTCCCGCTGGGCATCGGCACGCTCCCGGAGGAAATTCAACACCACATCATACCACTGGCACCATCATTAGCTATATATTTAACAGCTTCAACCACAGGCGTCATATGCAATATTACTCCAACAATGGGATGTAGTTTCAATGAAAAAAATATAAGATGTTACTAGAAACTTATGTCAAAACTGATGATTTGTTTTGATATATAAATATTTTTAGAATTTTTTTTTAAAATCAGAATAATTTAAATACTGCAAATGAGTGTGAAACATACTGTACCATTAGCCATAAGGATAGAAGTGCAAGTAGATACATACAAAATTATACTGAGGTATCTCTGTGTTCCAATTAATGTACTTGTAAATATCAGATTATGTAATTATATATCCATCACATTAATCAGGTTTGTGGAATTCTGCATTATGTAAATAAAGTGCACGATACCTGCTGGTTTGCTGTATCCTATATAAATTCTAAAGATACAATTTTCTGCAATCCAGCTATTAAGTACTTATTTTCAAGAGTTAACCTGGGGCAATTAATTACCTTTTTGTTTAGTTGTTTCCTTTGATACAGCATAAAATGACATAATGAGATTTAATGGGATCATTAATCCCCCTGTCTTAATAAGCTACTCCATAATAAATGACTAAACTCTTAAATATTTCATCCTGCTCAATTTTTTTCAGAACTCCCCCAAAAGCTATTAATGCAAGGCTGCAGGTTTACCTAAAACTGCTTGCAAAGTCAGGGCCCAGTATTTTATCTCATGTAACAAACAAAACAATCATTGTTTTGTTCATGCAAGGCAATAATCTATAAAGAAAAACAAAGCTCTTCTATTATCAATGGCAATAAAACTGATTTACACCTCAAAAGGTTACAGAATTAGGTGCTCTGCTGAGTATTTCTGATAATCTGATAGAGCAAAATAATACTGTATAATAAAAAAAGACTTCTTACTATTCAACATTTTAGCAAGCACTTGGACGCGAGTTGTGAACACTTTTGAAAAATAAACACGAGTGTATTACCCCCAAACTCCCTACCAACCACCCAGAATAAAAAAATAAAAATTGAAAGCTTCAAGGACTTCTCTAATGCACAGCCTTACCAAAAGTTTGGAGAGTCTGAAATATGCTAAGATATGGACACTTTGCATATGTGTAAGATATTTCAGATTTAAAGACAAATCCAGATTTTTTTTTAAAAAGCCACAATTTTTGTTAGTCTTAAAATGCCTCTAGAAACAGAAAACCCTGAATAAGCTTACACACCTCAGCCTCAGCATTTCCTTGCAAGACACACATAAGTGTGTTCACTCTTCTCACTAAAATGCTTTTATTAGAAGCCCAGGGAGCAGCATGCAGAGTCCTATTTCTAGCTAACTGACAACTTTATTACATAGTCAACATTAACTGATACTTGTATAATTATAGTTACAACACAGTTTCTATTGCAACCACCATTTCATCCTTTGGGCTAACATTTCAATATGTGGTCTCCATAAAAAGTGATGTTTCTCTAAATCTGGCTAATCTTTCACCTTATTTTGGATTTGAAGAGGGTAAATACCAGTAAAAAAAAAAATATAACACCACATACTTCCCTCATTGGCTAACCCATATTTTTCATTCATTTCCCACATAAAACTCATGTGATGAATTTAGCAAACTATTGTTTGAGAACTATACAGCTGACTGCTCTTTAGGAAGAATAACCCTAGGAGTAATGGCTATAGCAGCCTTTGAAATTTCACTGTATGAAAGCCCTCCCTGATAACACAGCACACAAAACCTCACCTCACCTGCAAGCAGACACAAGTAATCACTGAAAATGCACAGCTGGAAACACCTAAAGACAAGAGTTATAAACAGATCTCATTCCCATCCTCCTTCCTGAAAGCAAATAATGAAAATTACCTAAAAAGCTCAAGGAACAAACTGTCTCCAGTACTTTTCTCAGCCTGAAACTGCCTCATACCTGGCTGTAACATGGAGTTGGCAAGACTTTTTTTTTTTAAATGCTCATTTTCTTTACCAACATACCACAGATGCAGAACTACACTCTATCCAACATTTATTATGGTTTTACCTCAAATTGAAAACTGTGAGTATTTGGGCAAATGGATTGAATGGCTTGTTGTTCCTCCTCATTTTATTGTGTAGAAAAGAATCATCATTCTTAGTATCAAGAGATAGGCCCCATTTTCCTGTTTCTCTTTCCATATGCATTTGCCTCTCAGTATGACACTCCTTTGCAGTATCTTCAACCAAGTTTTAGAGCCTTCTTTTTTTCCCCCACCCTTTTGCTTTTCTTTCTTTTTTTTTTCTGGTAAGATGACTTTAGTGTTCAAAAGTAACACTCAGGTGAGAAGCCAATAGTAAGGAACTGTGCAAAGGACAGGATATCATCTTATGGTTCTCCTACAGTGAGACTCTCAGATAATCATTTCTCCAACTCTTAAGATCAGTAGAGCGTTTTGATCCACCAGCAAAAACCTGGCTCATCTCACATTTTCCTAGTAACTGTGTTAACTACTTTTCTAGAGATATGCTGGCCCTCAATAAGCTCAGTCCTACAAACTTTTCTCTGCAATCTCACCCATCAGCTTCTTTGTGACCCCATTCTGCCCATCCATGTGCCAACTACCTGAAAACAGACAACTCTTCTGGGCTCAGGCAAGGGAAGAACAACAAGGAATGTGTCTGTCACATTTTTCTGTTCTCTGTTGATCAGTCCATCATCAGCCCATTCTGCAAGGAACTTTGTCAAGAACTAGATCCTTTCTGCAGTGTATAAGGTGGTTTCAGAATACTGAAGAAAGGTAACCCTTCTCCAATAGTTTAGGTTATCTTCAGAGTCATTTCTGTATCTCTTGTAATAGGAATGAAAGACATATCAGCAAACAAGGGACTGCTCCTTCTCATAATCAGCAGCCAGAGTGGGTGGGGAAGATCTTCAGACTGTTAGTCCCTTCCTCCCTTCCTTCCCCATGCCTCCCCCCTAAGCTTTCCTGGCTTTTGAAGCTTGCCTTTCAATTAGATCCCTTCATACCAGCCTTAATCTTCGGTCTTTCTTCTTGGAGAATAACTACTTAAGGACTGTCATATTGAATCAGATCAAATGATGACAGGGTTTGTGATCTTCCTCTACCAGTGACCTATAGCAGATGCTCCGGGTACTCCAGCATCTGTCTTCAGCTTTTGTACTTGGCTGTTTGAAGCTGCAGAAGACTCAAAATTTGACCCAATTCTTGTTGCTTTCAATGCTGCTTACAGAGGTCTGATTAGTCTAGAAAATCACATACAACTCTGGTCAGTTTTTGTTGAGCTTCCAGAAAACGGGGAGCTCTGAGCAGACCGGCAGAACTGTCCCTGTACATCACCACACCAAGCTCATGACAGCTCACACTTTCCTGTAAAGCCTCTGGGCTGGAAAGCCAACAAGGATTAACTTTTTTTAATGTATTTTTTTTTACAATTAGTCCCCACACTAACCCTGGATATTTAATTTTTTAGTGTGCAAGTGTGCTCCCTTCCCTGAGCTTATGATTTTTATATCTGACACACAACATCTTGTCTTGTCTACAGGGCTGTTTTTCCCTCCTATGGAATATTCTCCATAGTGTCCGGTCAAGCCACTGGTCTCTCCTAAACTGAAACAAGTATGTTCTGAACCTGGATTTGTTCTTTGCTTCTGGGAAGTGGCTTTATCAAAGGGTTTTGGTTTGGGGTTTGTTTTTTTTTTTTCCTTCCCTGAGACAATGTATTGGCTCTGCTGCAGTGTTCCTGCTAGTGCACGGCTGGTTACTGCACTATAATCAAAGCACATGATTGACATGGGCTTTCAAGAAAGATGATATGGGATTTATTCTGAGAGATATGTGGGGACAGGAATACTTTCAACAACACAAGTCTCCTTTTATCATCTATTTTATTCTTACTTCACTCATAAATAATTTTTTGCGTGCTTAGAAAGCTATGCCTTTAAAAATGTCTTTTTCAAACTCTGGAATGAAGAGCTGATAATCTTCCCTGTTACTGCAATAGTACATTGGTGTGATAAACCATGTATATCACTGAAAAACAAGTGGTTTTTTTTAATCCGATGAAGCAAAGTCCATGCTTACTCCAGAAGAACAAACATTCTTGCTTGGGAAGTTCACTTTGCTTTTAAGCTAGAAAATAATGATGTTGCAATTTAAATCCTCGTAGTACAACTGATGTTCACTTAGCTTTGCTAAAAGCACTGGGCTTGCTTGGCAGTGAAAATTTCTCGTTTAAAATCTCTCTCAGTTGATACAGGTATGTGTTTGTACATAAAACCACGGAAAAGTATACAAGCTTTCATATATGATGGTTAAACCTTGCTAATGCAGGGACTCTAAAGGTGAACTTCTGGAGTGCAACCATGGAAACAATAAAAAATGGGAATTCAGCTAGCTTTTCTGGCATTTATGGATCTTTCCATGAAAGCACTACAAATCATGGACTTAAAATGCATAATAGGCTTATTGTTTCACAAAGTTTCTTCCTCCCCATTTTGGTTGAAAAACCCAAGGCATAACCAAACATGAATGTAGAGCATGGCAAAGGAAGAAGTTAAACTTTCAGAACAGATGGAAGTTTTTATGTAATTAGCACTTCAGCCGGCTGGATGGGCAGGAGGTAGAGCTAGTCAAGGGAAACTGAATCAATATATCCATTTGATACTGTTCCCCACATGACTCCAGAGCATTATGAAATTTTACCAGCAGCCCAGAATTAAGTGAAATGAAACAAAGTTTTTATTTATTTGAAATGAAAGTTTTCTAAACGAAGGTTGTAGTCTCTTCAATACTTAAGCTCTGCTTGCCTAAGAATTACAAATATATTGTTGGAAACAAGCTAACACCCAAAATAGGGATTTGCAGATAATGCAAAATATCTCGTCTGTTGACTGATCACAGGCACTTTGCTAGCCAGCTCTCAAGTGTCCACGGGTGACTACTGGAGAGGATATTCTTAACATTCTCATCAGCACTTGAAACCTTGACTTATCTCCTAATCCTACCAGCAACACATTTCAACAGCCACTTAGGAATGCACAACCACTACTGTGTGAGTCATTTCCCAAAACACGTAGCTATCTATTCTGGAGTCCGCTTTTTCCCTTCCCTGCACTTCTATTTCAAACAGCACCACTGCACTAATTTGTTATCTGTGATTGCTACAAAGCTCTTTTGGAGCAACCTGCTCCCATCAGTGGGCTCTGCCAGTGTGGACATGGAGTCAGCAGCTTCCCTTAACTTCTCTGGTTGTAATGAAAGAGGACAACTACTGTTTGTTTAACAACACGGCCACGCTAAGTGTACTTACTGCAAAGTGTCAAATGTTCAGCAGTCACTCTCCTTCGCAGGGGAGTGGCTCCTAAAGGGACTTTTACAAAACTGCAAGATGAGCAGTCTCTTTTTCTGAGCTTTACTGCTTTCATCGTTTTCACCTCCCTCCTTCCAGAGGAAGGAAGGATACAAATACCTGACTTGTAAGTCAGCTCCCAAAAGGCTGCTGCAGTGCACTATTACATACTTCCTTTCCCACTACTCTAGCGCTGACCAGTCAATGCATCAGCTGTGCAAAAAATAGCTAGTTCTTTTTGACCATCCTTGCCCAGAACGTACCAGGTACAGAAATGCCAGCTCTCCGGGTGTTAGGACATATCCCACGCTACAGCTGAAGTGCCGCTGTAGCACTGAGCCAACAGAGCTATCAGAGGACTGGGCACAGCGTAAACTGTGCTAACACCGTATTCTGCCTGCTATCGTATATCACTCTCAGCTCATTCATCCAGGCAGACACAGATGGTCTCGCACAGATACAGTGCTCCTGGGGCATCACCCAACTTGCTCAAAAAGCGCTGCTCTGTACCACACCTGCATATCCTTATAGAGAAAAAGGTGGGTTTTGGCCATTTGTTAGAGGAGCCAGAGGATCAGTTAGAACAGATTTACATAAAAGCTGCCTGACAATATGATGCTTTTTGCGTGATCTCAATATTTTGATTATAAAAGCCTGTGCTCGTTCCCCCAGAGATCAGTGTGTACCGTTCCCAGAAGGCACAGCCTCTGGCATTATTCACGCTCCTTCCTCTCCTCCCAGAACAATCCTTGTGACGGGCAGGCTCATTTTTGGGGAGAGGAGGAGGCAGTCCAGTGAACATCTGCAGAGTCACAGTGCTGGGTAAAATTAAGGCTGTAGTAATACCTAACACCAGCTCCAGAGGCCCTTCTCTCCTCTCACTATCTGGTCCTAGCCCTCACACTCACTTTCAGTGGCACAACTACAAGTTTGTTGTGCTGTACTACAAAATATATCCCTGAAGCGGTGCAGGTAGAAATAAAAAGGTAGTGTGGGATGGCAGGAGAAGGCTGGGAGACACTTTTACTCTAAAGCCACAGCATCACAGAGCTGCACCCGAAAGAAACTTAATTTCTCATTCTTCACCTAACATGTTATCACATAGACAATCAAGAATTGTGTACATTTCTGCTTCACTTTGAATGTTAAAAATATTAAGTAACATTTACTGTGTTACATAACCATATTCAGATTACAGATGCGCAGCATAGTCACATAATGGTGTTAAACTTCTTAATCCAAGCAGAGGCCCTTGAAGCATGCAAAGGCAAACAATTTTTGCTAGTGAACTTTTGAACCTCAGTTGAAGACTATGTGTCTGCTAAGAAGAGAAAAATTTATGATAGTTAGCATCACTGGCAACCTGGGAACTTTCTGTTCATTGGTGATCCCAAGGGGGGAGGGGGGGAAAAAAAAAAAAGAGAGAAACACCCCCTTTTTAGGCTTAATGAACCAAGTAATAAATTCACATTCTAAGGCTAACCAGAAGCTACTTCTAAGCAGTTATTCAGGGAAGTCCCCAAGACAAAGAAATACAAATATTACTAATTAGAAAAAAATATGTTACTGTTGCCCTAAGCTGTAAAGGGAACAATTATATATAAGAACAACCAGAGTGTAGCTGGAGACACCAGAGTAAAGAAAAAGAAAGAACTAATGGAATGAAAATCCCAGAAATCACCAACCTCCCAGTCAGCCTCCTAAACTATCACACATGCAAAGCTGCATTGTTTATCTTTATGCAGAAAGGACTTTCCCCAGTGATATTTCAGAAATAAGTTCTAGCATAACCATCAATTTCTTCTCCTGCTTCGCAGCCACACAAATAAGCTTCTTTTTTTAATAGAACAAATGCAGTTCTCTGTACTATTCCAGTACTCCACATCCACTCCTACAATTGCAATCACGTAAGTACTGTGATGTTTGTGTGGCATACTAAATACTGTGAAATTAAGAGCTGGATTCTGTTTCCTAGTCAATAGCATAAGAAATAGGGTCACTGCACTGCAACTGAACAAGGAAGTCTAGAAATGGCTGTGTTTTGACAACTTCTGGCTTACAGTATTTAAAGAAAACCAACCAGCCTATAACCCACGCCAAGCCCTTACACATATACTACGTGCACAGTTACACACGTACTAAATTCTATGCCAACGACTCGCCATAATCAGCTGAATGGGATATTTCGTTGTGTTAACTAAACTACAAAAGTAAGCTTTGGCAGGGAACAGACCATCCTTCTCTCTGGGATTTAAACTGGGGACATAAGGTTGTGCAGTTAACAACTTAAACCCAGCAAGATTAGGCCTTTGTGATTATAATCTGATGTTTCCAAACAGAATTTTTCATATGCTGTTTATGAAATAGGAAAGATTATGCTTTAAAAAACATACCTTAAAGAGCGTCACAGTAATTTCAACATTTTCAGGAACTGGCCATACCACCACCCCACGGTATGGGTTCTTGATTCCAGGCTGCCAGCTATGAGCCTAAAGGAAGAAAAGAAACAGTTGTCTTAAAACCATTATAAAAGTGCTGACTCAACTCCCACAGGACCCAGCATGTGTAGGTAGAAGTAACATGTCACTAACTCCACAAAGGCTGCTTTCTTAAACCTATGACTCTACTGAACACTATAAAGGACATCATTAAGAATGAGAATAAGGAAACTCAGACCACTAGCAGGCATTTTTTTCCACTGAACTAAAGCTGTTCCTCACAAAGTCCTAAACTCTGGTTTTTTAAGTACACAGCACACGTCAGGACACTCAGAGCCTTGCAAAAATCAAGGCCATAAGGCCAGAGCTTCTGTAGCAAGCTGAGCTTTATTTTGTTTTTATCCAGATGAGGAAATGCTTTTATTTAAAGAACACTTGATGAGTACAGCACATAGTGCAGGCTTAATCACGTTTAGACCTAAATAGAGCAAAAAGACATTTTTATTTAAGAAAAAAACCACACAAAACAATTATTCATAATTCAGGTATTAAATGCTACTAAAACATTTAAATTTTTAAGAATTAATATGCTGGGGTACATACACAAGATAATGATAAAAACAGACTAAAATAGACTGAGAACTTACCTACCTTTGAGGATCAATTTGGACTGATCTATGGTCTGTATTTACATTTTAATAGCTAGTCCTGAAAAAAACATCACGTGTGAGCATTTCTGTTTTGGAGTAAGTACGCTTTTTTCCAAGCTCAACTTAATCCATTTTGTGATGCTGTAAGACAAATGAGGGAGGGATGCTGATGCACGAGTGACTGCTGAGCAGCATGGGGGTCATTAAAGTTCTGTGGAAGTTTTATCAGGAAAGAATGTACAACCTATTTACTGTTATCTGAAGCCAACTAACTGGGCTTTTTTTTCCTTTTTTTTTTAATTCTAGAGCATCACTCATTGCAGTTTTATACTCCTTCCAACACTCAGAACTTCTGATGAAAACTGCCTATTAGAACAAATTCTGGCTACAATGAGATTAGTAGGACTTGTGCCTCAGGTTCTCGGGTATCCTAAGGTAACCTGGGCAACTTTAAACATGACTTTGCTATACCAAGGTGGGAAAGACAAAGATGGTGAAACAGGCCCATTCAATCACATAGAGGCAATGTGATCTGCCGCTCTGTACTGTAAGCAGTGTGTACTCCACATGCCAGGTTCATATCTGACAGCCCCATCACACATGCCTACTGCTTTATGAAAGCCCAGCTGAATGCAAGAGGGCTCACCAGAGCCCACAGTATCACAGGTACCTCCTGTAGACTCGCTCTTACTCTAATCCCTCAATCCTCACAAAACAGAGGTCTGCAGATTAACTACAGGTGACAATAACTGCTAAGGCAGCAGAGAGGGAGAGGAGTTGAAGAGACATGAATCTGAAGAACAACAAAGCTGCTGGCAGAATCCAGCCTGCACAGCCACCAGAGAAGAGAGCCCTACCTGCCTCCACAGCTACATGCACACAGCATGCTCATTTCCACCCCGTTATTTTTATTTTCTTGCCGAACATGCTCTCCTGTGGTTTTATCACAAGTTTTTCCATCTTTGGTGTTCTGCTTAAAACCCCAGCTCCCAAAGATGCCTAATTAGATTAGAAATTTCAGTAAGTTTCTATGCTTTGTGCTTGCAGAGTAAACTTAAATAACATGACTTGGGGCATCTGAAAAAAGGAATTTAAAAAAGAGCAACTTGAAAGAACCCAATTTCTACTATTTTTAACTCCACAAATTTCAGCCTAATCTCATTATTCTAAAGCAGGCCTGGATGAATTTCTGAATAACTGAGCAAATAACACTGTTCATAGCTTTACTCCACAAGTGTATTTTTTAAGAAAAAGATGTTTTGTGAGCAGCAAAACACACCACACCAGTTGTCATCCCTACCACAGCCACTAGAGCTCCAGCTTACATCTCCCTTTCACAGGACCCGCAGTCCCTCCCATTGTTCTCAGCTTGCCTGATGAGGATGTTCAGCAGGCACAGAGCAGTGATCCAGAGCCAGGCACACACTAACCTACCAGCTAGCCTGTCCTCGTGTAGCATCTTGTAAGATAAATCAACTTCTCCCCCATAGGGGCACTCCATCCTCTCTCCAGATACCAATTTTCACACAACTAGTAAGAGCTCATGGCATGTCTGGAACCTGCGCCTTCCTGCTGGTTTTGGCCAATACTGACAATTATGTCAAACTTTCAATGTCCAAGGCCCAGGCACTGACAGCCTGCTCAGTTCACAATCACTCCTTCCATTTATTAAAAAAAAAAAAAAACCAACAACGCACAACTAGAAAATGAGCATCCACTGGCAAAGCTTTACTTCAAGCCCTTTATCAGCATAGCCTCTCACCAGGAGAGTTACTGAGACACAATAAATACACACAAGGATACATATGATTTTCTGTCACTGTGACAAGCATGTCACTGAAAGCAACAACCAGGAGGCAAGCCCTAGCTAATGAGCTTTTAAAGCAAAGCTGTTCTGTGATCAGCTGAATGTTATTAAATCCTCCTTTGGCTTTGAAAAATAAACACTGTACCACACAAACAGCATGACAGAAAAAGATAACATCAAAACTATGTCTGGGTTGTTGGGAAGGAGAAAGGGAAATGGGAAAGCAAAGGGGGGAAAACACAGAGGAAGGACTAACAAGGATGATAATTTAAAATTATGAAATGAAGAGTGTTATTCTAATGCAATATTTCTCATGTCAGGGACCTCTGTGTTGCAGTTTCTTGAAGTTACGTCTGGCCTATATAAAAAAAAAACCTTTTCAACTCTAAATTTTAAGCCTCGACTTTGATGTGAGCTGTATCAGGCCACCTCTGCGCAGCAGAACTACCAGCACTTCCAGACAGGTGATTGCTGTCAGGGCTCAGCCAAGGCAAGGTGCTGCATCTGCACAGTTCATTTCCATCCTCATCCTCACTTCTAACTCAATTTCCCACTGGGTTGTGCCTTCTAGACCCATTTTTTTCCTCATCTCCTACTAGTCTTCACTAGCCATCTCCCCTTGTCTCCGAAGCCAAGGTGAAAGAAGCAGCCAAGCAGAAGTGACCACTTGCAACGGGTGCCTCACCCACAGCCCTCCCCTTGCCAGACTCGTCTCTTAAATCGGAGGGACAAGAGCCATGGCCTTTAAAGAGAGGCAGAAATGCTCTGTTGCATTTCAAGGAGAAACTCAACTCCTCCCTTTTTCTGCCAGTGGAAAATGAGAGGAGACGACGTACCATGAAAGTTCTTTTAAATCAGGAAACAGGAGCTACAGGAGGGGTTGCTGAAATACCCTATAAATAGAGTAGGGCCATGAATGACATTGTCCAACCTACAGCATTGCTCTGGCACAAAACCGATGACTGTTAAGAGGAAGAAAGCTGTTTAAGAAAGGACGTGGAAGTGAGCTTACAGACTCGCACAAGCACTTCAGGCTACCCAGTTTTGAGATCCTTCCCCAGTTTTCTCTCTAAAACAATCCAGACAGCCTGCTTTGCAATCTACCATTCATGATGTTTTGAACATCACAACAACTGTTCTGCTGTGCTTGAATTGGAAACACAGACTTGATACCTCTGCAGTTTTGGCCTCTGGTTCCAATGAGAAGGAAAGAATCTTTAAAAATAGATCAAAATCAGCAACTTACAGGGCCAGATAATGAAAGTGTCCAGCGTTCCATATGATAATGCACACACAATACACCAAAGGGCCTACAAACTGTACTGAAAATTAGTGAAACACTCCTGAAAATACTGAATCTATTGTCAAGCAGGCTTCAATAGTCAATAGTTTCAAACACAAAGAGAGAGCTCTGATGTTTGCGCAAATTCTCAACATTTAGTAATACTTAAGCTATTATCAGCAAGGTACAGTCTCTCCACTCTTGGTAAGTGTCCATTTTTCGACTGTGTGAAACAGGAGGGTCTCACACATCTCTCACCTCATGCACAGGCTAGACAAACTCAAGTCTTGTTCTCCAGTAGTTTCTGCTGGGGAGCACAGAGTGGGCTTGCTTTTACAAGTGGGCTTAATTGTAAAAGTAATATTTCCTGTCATTGCTGAAACTCTTGTACCAAAACAGGAAACATCACAGAAGACTATAAAGCAGCTCTATCTAGTTCAACATACGGCAATACATTGACTGAATAAAAGATGAGACTAGCTCACCCGAGGGCTGCCTTTGGTACACCACCTTTCCTTATAATTACTCACCAGGGGCTGACCTTGACCATGTGAAACTGCCTCACACTCTGCGGGCAAACTTGGACGATGGCAATTAGTAGAGGTGCTGGAGAAGATGATGACATTGCACAGCTTTCCAAAATATAAATACATTTCTGCAGAACTTGGAACAAACCAGGTAATTTTATAAACACTGTTATTTTTGAAGCACTCTCCTCCAATCTAAAAAACAGTTACTATCAATTTTCTGTAATATAAGAAAGTGTATTTATACATATGTACATGTATACATATGTATAAATGTTACATATAACATTTATAAATCCAGTGTCACCCTCTTACAGGGAGGAAGGGGAGGTAGCAAAACCAAAAAACCCTACCAAACCTACACCAGAATTTAAGCCAATTCCGGGGGGGGGGGGGGGGACAGGGACACGACACCAAAACAAAACATGAGAGAGACTGAATATAAACATTCCTTACAGTCACTGCTCAGCTATCTAGATTATAGAACATAAACAGAACAATCAGTAAAAAAACAAAGTTGAAGACAGCCCCAAATCAGGGACTTATATTCTTCATGATGAAGTGATGAACCAAAGGCAGATGCAGGCAAATCAGCTAACTAGAGTACATTATGGAAGTCACTTCTCCAGCCCCTGTATGTAGGGGATTTCATGAACTGGCACATACACCATTCCTATCACGACCAACTGTGCTCACTGCTGCTTACAGTTTTCCTTGTCTCTACAAAAATATCTTTCCTGACCTTTCAAAAACAAAAATTACATTATTTCAAGAGCCTACCCTTCCAGATGCTTTATGTTACCCATCTGCTTTCTCCCTTCTTCACTACCGCCTCGTCTCATCCTGCCTCTGTTGTGCAGGGTAATTGCAAGTTACTTTCCTGTAAGATCCTAGAGCTGACCATAATAGTTTAAGCCTGCTGCAAATTATGGAACAGTTTATATTTATGAATAAAAAATATGTTCCTATAGCCAAGCCCTCAATATTGTTTTTTAAAAGCAAAAGTCATAACCAGACCTACCACTATTCCTCATCTGCAGCCCCAGGAGCGGCTTTACTGCGAGCCAGCGAGCCGCTGCTTTTCTTTCCCTGATAAAATTTTTGACAACTGCCTATGAACAGACCAGCCCTGCTACTTGTCTCTGTGACAGGCTGCTCAGGGCACAAGAGCCAAGCAGGAGCTCGACTGGCTCCAACAGTGCTTAGCGCAGCTGAGCTTGTAAGGATAGTCCCTCTTCTTCAGTGTTATCCAGGCAGAACACTCAGACAGGAAGAGAAAAAAAAAATTAATAACTCAAAGAGGAGGAGCTGACATTAGGCACCCAGATCCTTCAGCTGGTGCCTCCACGCCAGCAGTGTGGCTTGTGAAGTCTGAGCATTGCTCTGATTTTCTCTATGTGATGAGTTCCTCCAAAGCCATACATCATCTGGGGACAGTCAGAGGTCAGTATGATCCAGCTGCTAACGGACCCGCTGGAAAAGGAATGGATTGGGAAAAGCTGCCGATTCCCCCACACCAAAGGAAACCTCAGCTGGCAGCTTGTGGATGGCTCCTTCTTCTTCTGTACCATAGCTCAGTATCACAAAGGGAGGATACAAATTAAAGACCGTACTCCAGACTACAGCTTGCATCCCCATGATCATCCTGAAATCACTGTGCTTGGCCCTTCCGTTAAAAGAGGCTGGGCACCAGAACTATGCTCCCATTGCACTCCCGCCCTGGGATGCAGTCCAAAAAACCCAGCACATGCTAAAGAAGAAAGTTCAAAGCTCTGGCAACACCAGGCAGCCTTCATTCAACCCACTCCTGTCAGTGTTCATTGAGAGTAGATGAGGAAACTAGCAGATTCCCACAGGTCCTCCCATGAAGATCTTCATCAGCATCCACATGTAAGTATGTAAGTTGTGTACAGCACAACTGTAATTATGCATCCATGTATTACTGCTAAAAAGCTACAGAAAGACTGCTATGCTTGTAAAATGAGCAAAACCTCGTCTTCACTAGGAAACAGATTCTCTAGCACTGGGCTGTTCAAACTTAATTTCACACATATGCATTCGTGACATTCTGTAAATACATGATTCGTGCTATGTCTTTCACCAAACCTTGCCTTATTCACTGCCCACAATAGATAATGCTCAGGTAAAGAGCCTCTTCACCTTCTCATCAAGCAGTTTCTAGCCTTATCTATTGGGCTTCATATTAAAAAAAAAAAAAAGAACAGAATGCAGGTTTATTTTTGTCATAGTTTTCTGGGACATCCATCACTGCACCTCAGAACGTCACCAAAATTTAACTTTACAGGATCCCTGGAAAAGAGAAGGGTATTATGGTCCCAAATTTACAAGCAGCAAAAGACTAGCCAGTTTCCACTAATTTTGCATGGTCTGCTTAAATCATCTAGGACCTTACTTTATAGGGATTAAGCATGAAACAACCTTTTGTTTTGTTTTCCAAAGCAGACTTTTTTCCACTTTAAGTGCAATGATAGCCGCTCAACGCTGCTGCAAGTCAGTCCCCATATGCCCCAGACACCCACAAAATGGAAAGATATATCAAATCTAGCTTTAATACTCTATCTAGCCTCAGTCAGGAACTTTGTAGATGAGGATGGGACAAAACTGAATTCACTAAGGCAGCATTAAACCACATAACAGTGAGGCAGTCTTTTCTGTTCATGTCTTATACCTTCTTTAACAACCACACTCCAACTTCTTTATCGATTAAGCAGTTTTGCTCACCACTCAGTCCTCATGCTTTCCCTAACGACTGTCTGCGTAATGAGGCAGCAATGCTGTAGGAAAACAATTTGCAGTTGCCTTATTAAAGACTAGATCATATACCTAAAAGGGTACACACCAACCATTAGAATGACTCATCCTAATTTTGACCGCTTGCATTTGCAACCCAACACGATCTCCTTACTTTACTAATAAACCGAGAAGCCCCAGGAGTGCCGTTACTGAACTGCGCTGGTCCCAGGCAGTCATCAGCATGTCAGAGTCACAACATGCCTTTGTAACTCCAGTCAGTGAAGAAGCTGGTAGTGACAAGCAGGGCTGGCACTAGGCAACGAAGTAGCCAGAAAAGGCAACAGATTGCCAAGGACAGCAAAGCAGGTGACCCAACTGCTGCTTTATTGATGGCATATCCTTGAAAAAAGGCTGGGCAGGCTGCTGTTGTGGACAAGAAGGGATCCTTTTTACTCCCTACATATAGATCCTTTTTATTCCCTGTCCCTCTGCTTCCCTTGGCTCTGCTCTCACTGTTAAGTCCTTCCCCCATTCCCAACATTGTTCCTTCTCCTCTCTGTTTAAACAGTTTTCAATAAACCTGCAGCGGAAGTGCTGAAATCACAAGCAAGGCACCTTCTTTCAGCTTTGATACAAAAAGGATCTTTGAAGAATAATTCTGTCAGGCTCTGAGAAGCAAGTGCAAATTTGATTCTTCAGAGGTGTATAATTCAACCGCAAGCCTGTATGTGTTCACAGGAAGAGCAGAAAGTACCTCCTTGACATCACGGCAGCATCTCTTTTCAAATTGAAATTTCTTAGTTCAAAGCCTGGAAATGCGAGAGCATCTCAGTGAAATGAAGGTAAACATATTTACAACACATTTTTCCCTTGTTCTACACTAGAACAAAGACATTCCTCCCCCACTCAAAAAAAAGCCAAGTCCAAAAGCCCATGGCCTGAAAACCTGGGAACAACATGCCAGTGTGACAGGGTACCAAACAGGAATAGTTAAGCAAGTCCACTGCCACAAGCTCCACCTTCTGTAAACTATGGAGACCAGTAACCATCTAAATGAGGTTTGAAAAATTGTGGCAAGCCCCACGTACCTGATTTTGAAGTAAGACAACATTTGCACCAGCAGAATGTTGACTTCCACTCCCCACCCCAAGCTGGAAGTTCATTTTGGTTCTAGGATTGCTCAGTAATTCTACCAAATATAGCAAGACTGCAAATCATCTTCTGTAAACTCCTGGCACACACGATGAAGATGCCCAGCTATACAGAGCCATCTTGTCTTGACACGCCTCTTGAAAAGCATCAAAATCAGACTTGCCCAGATAGAGGGGATCCCAGAATAGAGCTGTAAGTAACTTAAATATACATTAAGGTCAGTAACTGCTGGATACATTTATGGTCCTGTATCCATCCATCAGACTGCCATTTAAATGCTCTTTCTAAATGGTTATTGCTGTTTATTTGCAACACTTTGAAACTTACTATAATTTAACATATCTACAGCTCCTATCCTATGCTTCCCACAGTAACAACTAAAATACTCAGACTCCTGCACACGATGTCTCCCATGATTTCTTCTGAAGGACCACGCTAGTAGTTTACTTTGAAAGAAAGTATGTGGGCCAGAAGGCATATCAAAATCATAGAAAACCACAAAAATAAGGGCTTCAAAGGACATCAAGAACTCAGCTTTCAGCTCAACGGTATCTTAAGATTACATTAGTTAAGCAGGCCAGTTTCAGTATACGTCCGTAACACCATCATACCATCTTCCAAGTCGCACCACATTTTTTGGTGACGTATCTCTTGTACTTTCCCAGTACAAGAGAGACATGGAGCTACTGGAGAGAGTCCAGCAAAGGGCCAGGAAAATGTTTAAGGGACTGGATCATCTCTCATAGGAGGAAAAGCTGAGAGCTGGGACTGTTTGGCCTGGAGAAGGAAGGCTTGGCAAAGGGCCAGGAAAATGTTTAAGGGACTGGATCATCTCTCATAGGAGGAAAAGCTGAGAGCTGGGACTGTTTGGCCTGGAGAAGAGAAGGCTTGGGGGGGAGATCTTATAGATGCATATAAATATCTGAAGGGAGGGTGCAAAGAAGACAGAACCAGGCTCTCCTCAGTGGTGCCCAGTGACAGGACAAGAGGCAGTGGGCACAAAGTGAAACAGGAGGTTCCCACTGAACATCAGGAAACACTTTTTCACCATGAGCGTGATAGAGCACTGGCACAAGTTGCCCTGAGAGGTTGTGGAGTCTCCCACCTTGGGGATATTCAAAAGCCATCTGGACACAGTCCTAGGCAACCACCTTTAGGTGGCACTGCTTAAGCGGAGGGGTTGGACCAGATGACCTCCAGAGGTCTTTTCTAACCTCAACCATTCTGTGAGTCTGAACTAACATAGGGATATCCCTTATTATCCCAAAGAAGTCTTTACAACATCTTTACAGTAAGGTAAGACCTCATCCCTCTCCTCCTCCTTCTCAAAGCAGCTGAAAAACACAGAAAATTATTAATGCTTTGTACTCACTGAGCCCAGTGTCCATCAAAAATAAAATAAGAGGAAATATTCATTTGACTTGCTTCCAAGAAAGCAATTAGATGAGACAAAAATGTTGAGTAAAGTATTTTACTAGCAGGATGACTAAGAGATCAAGAACATTTATTGATCTACACTCTTGGACCCAAACAGCTCAAATCATATCAACTACCTAAGCTTTAAAGTTAACTCTATCCTCTGCCCAGGCCTCAGGGCCACTCAGCCTCTTTCAAAGTATCTTTGTGGGTTCTTATTAAGCATGAATTAGTTAGCAAAAGACTTTTCTGAGTCTCAGGTAAATCTGCCAGTTTATTCAAGAGTTGCTTCTATTGCCTGGTGACCAAAAGAGAGGACACTCACAGGAGGACAGATCCTGGAACTTTATGGCCCAGCTGAAAAGACTTGAAGACCAAAAAGCTGAGCTAGCATCATAAAATCCTCTTGCCTCAGTGAAATGTTGCACTGGAGCCTACGGCGTCATGTCCATAACACCACAGGCAGAAACCCGTCACTTCAAAGCCCTACTGGACTTTTGTTAGGGCTTCTGTTTCTGAACATATTCTGAATCTCAACAAACCAGTCATTCACGGACACATACCTTGCTTTTCACCAAGCTTTTCAGGGTTACAGTGCTTGTGTTAAGTATTGAATTTACTGTTCTATATTATCTTTTCTCTCTCTATTCTACAGAAATTAAACAAAGCTAAAATAGAAGAGTTATCACAGGGTAAGCCACAACAGACACCATACATCAGCAGTTACTGCCTAGATATACACCATGCTATTCAAGGAAACTTGAGTAAGTTTATCCTTCAACGAAAGAGGAACAGTCTGACTGGCTTTGATGAAGAGTACAAACATTAAACAGGAGCCTTGGAAAAGGTGCCAGACTAAGTTCACACCCTTGTTTACTCACCAGGTAACACCTTTGGGTTTTCATACACTAAAGTAGAATTTAGGACGCACACACTGGAGTAGGCATTTGGTTGTGCAGTCACTTTCAGTCAGTAACCAGTCTTTAGATAAAGCAGTTTAGAATAGCTTAGACCTCAAGTTGAAAGACAAAATACAGCAAATATGCATGACAATCAGAAAAAGAAGTCAGAGAAAGAGTACCACCAGTAAAAAAACCCAAAAGTCTGAGTAGGGTAGGAAACTGTATATCACATTTTCTAAACATTTAAGTTCTTCAACATAATTATTTCAAGCTATCTTCTCTATCATGGGTGCCCTCTCTCCACCATCCCAGAGTTTTTGGAAGTATCATTTTGAGTTACATGCATACACCAAAAAAAAAGCTTAGACCATCTCTATTTAACTGAAGTGTTAAAGATTTATTAAAAGGCTGAGTTCCAAAACTTCCTCTCTGGACAAGACCATCTGCCATAAGCCCATCCAGGGTAAGAGGCAACAGCTGTGCGGAGAAGGAATGCACAAGTGCAGGTGAGTTATCTTGAAAAGGAGATGTTCCTGGGAAGGGAGGAAACCAGCACGCACTCCTTCCCCCTGCAAACCTGCCCAGTGGTTAGGACACTTCTTTTCCCCAGCTCATTCGTGTTGCCCTTCACAAGCTTTTGGACAGATTGGGGACAGCCCTACACCAGAAGACACAAGGCAACAAAAGAAAACCTGCAATACGACCAGTGTTCAAAGGCCTTTGCTTGCCTGCTGCACGCATGATAAAGGCTCCCCACCTCCCTGGGCAACAACTGACTGCTGGGATTGGCAGAAGATTTTACTCTTATTAGTCAATAATACAATACCATACAAGACATTGTCATAGTAGACACTGCAGAGGTTTAGAAACGCTTGCCATTTGTTTCAATCTCAGTGTAAATGGAGAGTGTTGTGGGGTTTTTTAAGCTTCATTTTCTATGGAAACCAAGCCACACACCCAGACTGTCTCGTCTTTCCCTTCGCCCCAGACGCAAAGGAGGCTCCATACAGGCTAACTGCATCTTACTGTCAGAGCAGTAAAATTCAGCAGTCTAGACAAACTGAGCACCATTTAACAAAAAGACAGTAATCTCATAAGGCTTTCAGATGTCTTACTGCAGGAAAAGTAAGGTGAAGCTTGCAGAAGAGAGGGCTACTCTACTTAGCGAACTTTTACACATCAAAAAACGCAACTGCATGCAAGATAAACGTTATGAATCCCCAAATACTGGGCAGACTTCACTTGGAGCTCCCCTTTCCTCAGGTGACCAAGTCATTAGCCACAAATTCACATGCTTCCTCACAGTGTTTGTGGAAGTAAAATGTTAAAATTTAATTCAAATATACACTACTGGCTGAAAGAGCCTGCATTTATTCTTTTTGATTTGTAGTATTTCTAGTTGTGAAATAGCCTCTTATTCAGACTTTATCTCCCTATTGCAGTGATGTCAGATTCTTTATTACTTTTTTTCTTATTAATACACTTCTAGTAGTGAAACAGATTTTCCTTTCTAATTAGGTGTAGCAATTAATAACTTAAATTGAACTGATGATGATACAGTTCTGCTAAACAAATAACCAAAGCTGAAATCAGAGTTAATTGTTTCCATAAATTAGCGTTGACATCTACAGCAGCTTATTCTGAACTTCACAGCTAAACTGAGTTAAAAAGAAAAGAAAAACAATTAAAATATTTCTCATTTATTTGGCTGCTCCCCACACTCAAGAAACCAGTCCCTCAAACAGCTGATCCTTCTTGTCACTGTAGTTAGGACTTACAGCAATCAACACTAACCTTAGAGGATTTTCTTCGGCTCAATCAACTACCCTTAGAGGATTTTTTCCAGCTTCTTCTTGCCCAACCCACCACTAGTTTATCTGGCTGCCTGTTGAAGATAAGGAAGAAACAGCTTAATTTATATACATTTATATATAATATATATAAAAATCAATATGTAAACAGTTTATATTAAAACACTTGCAATACATAATAACCTTAGTGTATACATTATCTCTTAAAAATAGCTCATCTAAAAATCACTCTCAGCATCAGTCATTTAACAGGAAAAATAATGCTGTATTTTTAGAAAAAGGCTGTCCTCCAATCTGCACACTACTGTCATCCTTCTCCTCCTGCTCTCCCTGCCTGCGGGCATCTCCCCAGAGCCAGCAGTGCACCTGAGCAGAAACTCTTCCATGGGGCAGAGAACAGGATCCAGCCTCTTTAAGAGACACCTTGGAAACAATCCAGTACCCAAAATAAACATCAATGCAAACTCTAGTTTGAGTTTCAAAGCAGATATATTGAAAAGGTACTGCTAAGCAGCGAAGAAAACGGGCAATTTTACTTTTTCACCCCCAAAAGGTCTCAAACAAGAGAATCGAGTCCTGTATTACTCCTCAAAATCTCCTTGGATGACCACAGACAGATAAATCAGCACTTCCTCAACTTTCACTCAGAAGCATGCCGAAATTCAGTACGGCTCTCCAAGCAATTGTTTATTTGGTATTTCTAATGAATGTGGATGGAAACCTCAATAAAGGACATTTCCAGTACAAACTATTTTCTCTTTAAATTTCTTAAGATTTATTTCTTGGTTAATAGTTACAGCAATATTACTTCTACCTTATTAGTTTTGCAATTGTCTCCGAGTGATTTCTGATATTCACCTAACTTCCAGGCTTTTTTTTTTTTTTGGCCCATGGTACACTTCCCATTGTATGACCACAATTCTGGTCGCTTCCAGACTCATGACCCCCCTTCCGGAGACACCTGACCCTCCGTTCCAGCTTTGTTTCCTGGCTGATGACCCAACTCCCATCAGCAAGGCTGACTGCAAATCCACCCACAAACGATTTTCAATGGAGTTCACATCTCCACTTAAAAGTGTTGAAGCTGTGACTCTGCCTGGAAAAAAAATTGCTACTCAGTTTTGAGACACTACTGTAAGAATCCTTGCATTTCCAAAGCCAACAGCAAAACCTGTTTCATCTTAAAAAAAAAAAAAAATTCATGGGGGGAAAAAAAAAAAAAAAAAAAGAATGTTACCAAGAAAAAGTCAAGCTATGATGCGCTGAAAGCGTTCTTTATAAGATGCACTCAAAATAATCCACACAAGTAGTCTGAATAAAAAAAAAAAGCAGTGTTCACACTGCTATCCTAGTATTTTATCACAGGGAGACTGTATCTACTTCATAACTAACTTTTCAAATGAAAACCCAACTGGTTTAATAGTCTGAGAGTTCTTTTTAAGCACTGAAATGCTGGCTACCATCACATTATATACCTTCCCATGAAGCTGTTCATCATTTCTGCAGGCTGCAGTAAAACAACTGCATCACCTATGATTCACATTTAAACCCCACCAGAACTAAAGTTCCCCTGAAAAATAGAGTTAAAGGCAGATCCTGTGAAGGAAATGAGGACACTGGCTTTTATTTGCTATTCTGTATCACACCTTACTCCTTTAATATATCCCTTAATTTGCAGGTTGGGATAAATTGAAAGTGAAATAATCAACTGCATTTTAAAGTGTGTAAATTCACTCTTATGGCTTGTTTAGGTGACCTAAACAGTAGGTTGGCTCTTGCTGACGGCTTCTCCTGCAAAATCTTGCTTGGTAACGAGGTCATCCTGTTGCACTTCAAAAGCTCTTTGCTCACTTAGTGTTGGGTGCGTTAGATTCTCATCTGTTGGCACACACCCCCATTCACTTTGATGGGAGCTGTGTGTGCCACCAGGAAAAAACCCACCCCTAAGCAATTTACTTGAAGCAAAGCAATCCAAACCTATGCCTAAGACAAATCAATTTTTTCTGGAGTTATTTCACTTTGCACTTTAAAGCTGACTTATTCTAATTTCAGAAACTAGCTTGTGAACCAAATTTAATTTAACCTTGACTCATTCAATCCTGAGCTTGCCTCTGAACACAAAAAAATGCCCAAATTGGAGGGGCAAGGGGGTTAGGGAAGAAAAAAGAAAAAAAAGGAAAAAGAATATGCATTTCTGCAGTGCTGGCAGCTACACTGAAGACAACCCTCCGTCCGAGAGCAGGACTCTGTGTCCCAGGAGTCACACAAATAGCAGCTTCAGTAGGAAAAGGTAGGACAACACCTGCAGAGGTTAATGGGAAGAGCACAAGTCCATGCTGCCACCAGCTCTCCACCTCTTCTCCCTCTCACCTAAAGGGACACAGTGCTTGGCAGCATGTCTCCTCCCTGTTCCTTCTCGCCAGGGCAGCCAGCCACTATAGTTGGCGGTGGCCTTGGCCTTCTCAGGTGTACAGGAATATCCACCATCAGAAACATGTAAGAGACAAAAAGACAGTCTTCATGGTATACTTAGTACATCATGAAAACATTGAATTCCAACACATGGATTTCAAGAGTAAATTTCCATAAGTTTTCATCAGAAGAGCACTCAGGTTTCCAGAGATCCCGTGAAGGAGGCTAAGAAGGATCCTACCCAGGTCCCTTCCTTTCCTGCAGCTCCAGCTCAAGTAACGGTAATGCTGCTTTGTCCCTCTAGATCTGTTTTGATCTTGTCTTCTTTATCTTAGCATCACAAGTGATTTTTTCTTACAACGGCACTGGATCATCTCCCCAGGGGGGAAACATGCCACGAGCTGGAAAAGTGAAGCAGCACACCCAACTCCACGTGGTGCAACATTTAAACCAGGAGGCCAGCCCGCCGATGGAGATGGCCCAAGAACAGTTATACACGTGTGCAAACAAATGGGCCAAGAGAAGACAGCAAAGTGAGGAAACAGGAGGAGTGTCAGTGTCAGCGCCAAAGTGAGTCAATTCAAAGTAGGAATGAATCCACACCTACATTCCTGCAACGCAGATACTTTTTCATTACAGGGTACTCTAGAAGAGACTCGTGGCTATGCCAGATGCCTCAAAAAAAGAAAAGAGTAAAGAGGCTATATGTAGACACAACACAGTTATTCTGAAAAACTAAGTAGCATAAAGCAATTGTCAAGGGTTGACAAGCCTCAATGCAGAAATCCTTCCAAGTCTGGACAGAAAAAAATAAAATAAAAAAATTATCAGAGATGGGCAGTAAGACTTGACAGTCATCTCCTGTGATACTGGTATGAGCATGTCCCAGGTTGGTAATTGACCTTACATTTAATTCTAATTCTTTCATTTAATTTTAAACCACGCCATTGCTTGCTTGGCTTTACACAGTTTGTCAGAGACAGCTGATGCTTCAATGCAGTTCTCCAGCAGGAGCTGCGTCTGCATCACATACACACACAATTATCACCAAGCCTGGATTTATTTCCCAATTTTGCAGAACTCCCTCTGCCAGAAATATAAAGAAATAACACTAACATGAAAAAGCCAACTGAAGTCTCAACTCAGACTGAGAAGACCAAGCTACGCCGATGGAAGAGCATGACCAGCACTTGCTCCCCTAGGCTCTTTCACCAGTATATTTATTTTGTTAAGTACTAAGTATACTTTGCTCCTTCAGCTTCAAGTATAAGAGAAATCCACATCCAGAGGTACTTTGCCAAAACAAAATGAGGAAGGCCATCACAGTATGGAGGCAGAAAATTTAGCAAAATAGAACGGGGAGAGAAGAGAAGGCAAAAAAAATCCCAAAGGATGAGTTTCCCCACTAAGTATACCACATGCTTAACTCAAATAAAACACAAAGAACAGCAGTTTTTCTAAGGGATTTTCTTCAAGAAAGTCACAAATCCAACAATTCAAAAATATCTCCATAGAACTGTTTTACAAATGAAGCCAAGAGCAACCTTCTCTTCTACAATCTGTTCATTGCTCTTTTATGCCAATATACTTCTAGAAGAAAAAGCCCAGCTCGTATTTTAATCAGCAAATTTGCATTCAAGGTTTAGTGATGTCTCAGTGTTAGGAAACAGCCAAAACCACATAATGCAGTTTGCTCATTTAAAGCATTTAATTAATATTTCCTACTTCAGACTTCTCCCCTCCTTCAACATCATAAACCTGGGCTGCTCATTAACCAACCATAAAAGCAAATAAAATCCCTTCTGAAGAATTAGGCTGAAGACCAGTTTAGTCTCCTTTATAAGTTTACTTTGTAAACTCAGAGATCATTCCAAACACAAAATCCACAACGGTGCAAGCTGAACAAATACTAACGGTCAGCTATAAAAAAAAATTTAAAAGTTAATTTCCTGTGCTGCATGAACAACATTTCGCATTCTTTTAAACCCACCAGGTTTTAGATAGTCACTTACTCAGCTCCAGCAAAGCCAGTATGTTTAAGGTAAGGAATAACACACCACTAACCCTCAGACGATGGGGTTGGGGTGGGGGAAAGAACTGGGTTTTAGCTGAACAGCTACATCTCCATGCTAATTGCTTCAAACTATACAATTCAACACCACCAACCTTTCAGTGGGAGTATTTAATACTCTACTGGAACCTAACACGATTGCTTTGGTGGTGCTTTGCATTCCACCCCGTGCATTTCACCCCATGCCAGTACGCAGCATCGCCAAAGTAGCAGCAGCCCCCTGGGAGGGGGAGCCGAAGGAAGACAGCAGCACTGGGGCATCAGACACTGTCATCATGAAAGGCAGGGACCCAGCGGCTGGTACTGAAGGATCCAGTTTGGATCCAAAAGATCGTATTTTATAAAGCCTACCATAAACTTGTATTTGCTATTTACTCATTTTTGTGTGGTTCACAAGAAACTATTCCTGAAGAAAGGCAATTTATAGCAGTAAGCTTATTTTATTATTTACAAGTAAAACTTACTCAGCAAAGAAGCAGGTAAGATTATGATTTCAAAGTTTGTGGCTCAGAAAAAGAGCTTCATCATTGTCCTGCATACTTAGTAACTAAAAAGAGATTTAAAATACAGATTAATAGAACATCCATAATTAAAAACCATGCCTGCTTCTCCCATCAGATGGAAGCCATGATTCTGGTATCTTCAATTCTCCCATTGCAGCAACTGATTTAAAAAGAAAAATAAGAGAAAATACTGGAACCAGACTTTGCCATATCCACAATTTTCAAATAAAGTAATAAAAACATTCCACAGACTGGAAAAAAAACACGTGATCTGTTCATCACCTTATACACCGCAAATTTCACCGATTGAAAAGGAGATTGTGCAAGATTCAAGGTCTTCTGGGGTTTGGTTTGATCATTCCAGGAAATATTTGGCACAATATTTTGATTACAGAACTCTCCAAACATCATTTGTGAAAGAAGGACATAAAATCAGTCTCCTGTTAGCTCGTGTTTTGTAAACCTTTTAGCAGAAGCAGATATCATTAACCAGGACCTATTTCTCCACCAAATTTACCACTCAATAACAGAAAACTACAAAAGACTTATGTTTAGAATCTGTTGTTAGAAAGAATTGCAAATGCACTTAACTTTAATTATGGCCACTGAAGCCAATGGCAAGACCAATTACTAACAACCCTTTGGTGAAAGGAGAAAAAAAAAATAGGTAACAGTATTTGTTTGTAACAAGGTATCATTACATTTAATAATATTCAATAATCTTTAAATGCCTGTAATGCACAAGGTACCTTTTTTGTATGTACACAACAGCCTGCATGTTTGTTTTGGCATCTAATTGCCTAAGTGTTGGGGTTTGCCTTTTTTTTTATTATTATTTTTGCCTTTTTTTTTTTGGTTAAGCTTGTTTTATTTTTACTGTGTTTGATTTGAACTGCATTAATTATTACAGGCTGCTAGATTAGTCTTGTGAAGCAAGCTTAAAAGAGTATAATTAACAAGAGAAGCAGCAGTGTTAGCACAATAGCATGCAGATGCACCTATTGAAGGATAAAAATAATTACTTGAGGACTGATGTCAAAGTACTTCTGATAAGAATTTTTTTTTTTTAAATAACCTTTTGTCCCCTCTGCATTGTGCATACCAGCATGACGTGCGAGGTTTTCATTAGGAACCAATACTCCCTCCCCACCAGCACAGTCTCTTCTACGCGACTGCTGGAATGCTATCAGGGCTCTCTACTGGTCTCTTAAAAATACATGTGATTGGTTCTACACCACCATTAATTTGGGATGAACGTTACTTTTCCTCATTTTACAGATAATTATTTTGAAAAGCTCTCTTTGCAAGTGCACTCTTCTGCGCTGGGACCTACACTATGCCGTGTATTACCATTAGCCAAGGAATTAATCAACGGCCTTTCACGAGCCTTGTACTAAGTTTTTTTCCTTCAGAATTTCCTGTTGGTCATGATCAGTGAAATTCCAACTCCTGGAAGTGCAGTCAAGTCACCACCGATGCTTTAAACAGGCCTAGAGATGCTGGTAAGAATGCTGTCATATGTTGATGCATTTGCCAAATGAGTGCTTTCACTGAGTGAAAGTACAGCACTGATTGCAAAAGCCAGAAACATTAAGAAGAAAATAAAATGCCATGCAGATAAAACCCATCTGAGCTAATTGGAAGATGATGTACATTACAAGATGAAGCTCTGCATTTCAGGAAGGGTTTGGGGTTTTCTTCCCTGCCTCCCCTTAACTTCCATCATGGAAGTTAAGGGTATTCAAAACACTTTGTAACCCAGACACCATTCAATGTAGTTGTACAAGATGCCAAGACACATCCACCAGCAAATTCAGGTAGGATGGCTGACGTGTTCACCTGGCCTAGCCTGTCTACTCCCACTTCTCCACTGCAGACTCCCACATAAGGCCTGCGAACAGACTTCTAAACCATCTCACAGCATTACCACGTTAGACTCTCTGAATTAAAACAGCAGTCTCCCAACCTAACTCATTGCGGAATATGCATCAACCCCCTAAAATAAGACAAAGCTTGTTCTTCCCTCACTGCAACCATCCAGTAGTCTTAGCAAGGCTGGGAAATTTCATTAAAACAGGCACAGCAAGAGGATACCATAGCTGAGATCCTTCCACTTCAGTGTCTTCACTTTCTACACGTAACACAGGAAATTCCTCCTTCATTTCTTCCCACCAGAGGTCTCTACACATTTTTTCAAGACTACACAAGCTGTCAAAAGACCAGGATTTTCCTTGTGAACGGTATTTTAGGCTTTTTTTTTTTTAAATAGAGCTGCAGCTAAACAGACTGGCTTCTACAAGACTTATGTCTCAAGATTAGGCTTTGCTTTTCAAAAGAAGTTCTAGTCTGGCTTTGCTTGGTTTAAACAAAATAAATGGGACAAAGCAAGACACTGACTATTTTACAAGTGCAGTCAGACCTACTGAATCTGCACAGCGTCTATTTGCGAGGCTGAGCGTGGAATGTGTAGTACATACTGCTGATGACTTGGTTTTCTTAAACCAAACACAAATGAAGTTTGCAGAATGAGCTGGATTAAACAAAGCCCAAGTCCATCTGTTTTTCAGAACAAGAGACAAGGACAGATTCAGCTTCATTTTTCAAGGAGTTATTGCAGCAAAGAATCTTCAGCAAAACAAACTTGGCAGGACTATCTAGCAAAATATTTTCTTAAAGCTTTTTGCAACATAATTTTATACTGCAGAACATAACTTCTGAAGACTAGGGTCAGTTTGTACGTTCTTTAACGTCCTTGTGGCAGTAACAGGAGGATGCCTTGACTAGTCATGAATTTTATGTCACATCCAGCTGCCCTCCATGTAGAAGCTTTGTTTGCCTGATCCAATTTAGCCTTGCTTGTCCCAAGGAGGGATTAAGAGTATTGCACCAGAAGGACCAAGTGGATCTCTTCTCTCACTCTCCTACAACCATAGACACTCCCCTTAGGCAGACATTTACTCCAGCAATGCTTAGTCCACACGTTCACGCTACACATTCTACCACAGCTGAGCTTAGAAAAGCCTCCCAGTACTCTATAACAAACAATGCCTACAGAAAACAAGAGCTGCTTGAGGCCACCTAAAAGCTTGCTTGTAAAACCAGCTTCCCCAGTCAAGTAAGTTCAGAGCATTAAAACCCCACTAAATGCAGGTCAGGTTTTTGTGCGTGGCTAGTGGGGGCTCAGGCTAACTGGCAGGGAGGAGCACAGGCTAATGGAGACATTCAGACAAACCTTAAATGGAAAGAGCAGAGCATGTTGTTTTATAGTGGAAAGTTCACAGGAGGCTACCGTGAGTCAGATCTTTCTCAGATGTCTGATTTTCCTTTCTATGTTCTTTTTTCAGAATATTTAGTCTTCTACATTTTAACAATAATGAATCAATGTTTTTAAAAAAAAAAAGCTTTCAGTTTAGAGTTGGTAAGATGCTCCTCCTGAGCGACGTGTGGCAAGAGCAGGCACTACGCAAGCCCGCTTGCGCAGTCTGCCCAGTCCTGACCCGCGGTGAACTCGCTATTCTGATCGACTTCCCTGCAGAGCTGGGGCCTGACAACTGCCAAGTGAATAAACACAAACTAGTTAGAAATCAAACTCATTTTCACCTCGTACGTAACAGTGCATTTGAAAGCTGGTTTAAGAAGGTGAAGTGCTAGACCATCTATCTGCTATGAAACCCAAGTGCTGAATGCAGACCTTCGTGCACCCAGCCTCCACATCCTGCACTTCCTCAAGCGGACACAAGTGATCAGCGTTATCTGCTCAGCTCTTCACGAATGTCCATGTTCACTGTGGTGTAAAACAATAAAACAGATTAGTAACAAGAACCAGGGAAACACAGTTTTAGGAAACTTCAGCAAGTAAACCAGGAATTTTGAATTCAAATTCCAGCTCCTGTTCTCACTGACTATACAGCCTTCAGAAAATTTTAAGATGGACACTGAGCAGCATCAACCCTCCCTTTGATTTTAGTCATGCTCCATGACCTACCTATACCTCTATCTACAGACCAAAGATAATATCTCCATACAGCAATGTATGTGCATTACTGAGGCTACTTTAAACTATTGTGTGTTATCCCTTCTCATTTTGAAGCACTACAAGTGTAAATGTCAGATGTATTCTCACAATAAAAAGTGCAAAAAGCATAACTAAAATAAAACTGACTGACAAATGCTGCCTGAAACGTAGCTTCAACCCATCAAAAACAAGTGCCCACATTAAACAATATATTTCTGTACTAAAAATATGCAAGATGCTTCTCGGCACACCATTGTCAATTTTAATCAGACCGCATTACAAAACAGATCCTACTCTATTTTGCACATTTTTTTTTTTTCCAAATAACATTTGAACAGAAGGCCCTTCTGTTTTTCAATTTGAAAACAGTAGAGGAAAATTTTGTGCAGTTCCTGCAGAACAGAAGAAAAGTGTGCATCTTTCACCAAAACCACAGTGCGAGAAAACTGAACTATTCACAATAGAATCTTCTTCCTCTAATTTGTCTAAAACAGATTTAAGAGAGATTCTGCATAGCAATTAAAGAAGAGGATGATCTTCATTGTTCTTACTGCCTGGGCAAGTTTCATATTCACACACTGATACAAGAATGAAGGTTTAGATTCATGAGCCACAGGCTGCAACATGCTGTTCCACAGGGATTCCAATGTCCACGTTAGGACTTGGACAAAGCAAGTCGCAGAAGCAACAGTGTGTTAATGCCTCTATCCTCTTCCTCTCCTTGCAGTCCGTGGACTCATCCTGAAGGAATTACAGTTCAGTGTGGGCAGGAGTAGGTGAATCTGGCGCCGTGCATCTTTCAAAGCTCCCTTCCAAACCAACAGCAACAGGGTTTTCTTGTCTGTTTTTGTTTCTTAAGGCCATGTTTTGGATTACACAAAGCAACTTCTATCATTTGAAGATGCACAGAAGTTGTGAACATGCTAAAAGTTTCTGAGTGGGCAGCAAGTACAGAATGGTACAAGCTTGTAGGGTTTGTCTGAAGAGAAAGTTCATATCACCTACCTCAGGTGCCCAGATTACGGGACTGAGATACTTATACAGTAATTACTGTTTTTAATTAAAAAGGCTGATATCTACAAAGAGCAAATGAGTGCTAAGACACACAGTAGTCTGCCTCTTCAATGCTTTTAAGTCTGAAAAGCTTGAATATATACTTGAAGCTATAAAGACACTGCAAACTCTTGATTTGCACTCCAAAGAAGATTGTAGCCCAACACTGGGTAGTGCGACACAAGTACGTAGTAAGGAAAGGGGCAGAGCTATGGTTTGCTGTGTCCATACAGGGAGCAGCATGGAAGGGCTAGCATGATACAAACTCATACTTAGTTTTCTAAACGATGACTTAACTGAGCCCTAAATTAATCCGCATGTATTCTGAGACATGGGCACTCCTGGCCCATGCACAATGAGCTGTCCAATTAAAGGTTCCTCATCTGTCAGCAGCCTCCTTTCCCTTTTCTAAATATCACAAAGAGGGGGAAAAAAAAAGGGGGGGGGAGGAGGGGGAAGGGAAAACGTGACATGCTGTGCTAGCTCCTTTCCCCTACCTCTACGCAGGAGACCAGACTTTGCAAATACTGTCAGGTGCTCTCAGTCACAGCCATAACAAATACGGTATCAAGAAGTATGCACTCACTTTCAGGGAAGGAGGGCATTGAAAGATGAGATCTTGAACTGCTTTCTCAGCTTTGATTCTGGCATCACCTTTGCTGTATGACCAACCACAGGATTATGAATCGCCTGCTTTCAGCAAAGCGCCCCATTACCAGGAGGAACACGCCTCCTCTTCTCAATAGCTGGGGCACTGGTAGAAGTAACACAGCTTTCTGCCACCCTTCAGAGGCACAAAACTAGAAGATTTTACCAACTGCGATAATGCACCAGCTACTGGAAATCTCTGAAGCAGCCACAGCATCGAAACACCACAGAGAAACATGGGAACCTTGCATTTAAACTTGGGTCCCAACCGAAGTCACACACTTGCGCAGTAAGCAAAACAAAAAGCCCCAAAGCCTCTACAGACCTCATCCTCTCCAAGCTTAATGAGACCTTCAAAATGTAAAAAATTAAAATAAGCCAACGTGATAAATTTTGCAGCAGTAAGCTCTACGTGGATAGTTTTCAAAATTAAAGCTATGATTTTCTTGCATGTTAAGAAATTAAAACATTTATTACCAGAGTTACAGAATTTTTGCATGTGGTTTCAAAGGAACTAGCATAGGCCATTAGAAACTGCCACTATCATTTCCCATGAGATGCCCCATTTCATGTTGGTGGCCTTTCGAGAGCTGCTTTAAGATGGAGGTATGGCCATAAGAAGTAAAATTATTTGATCAGTATTTACAGCTAAATAACTGTTGCAAAGACTGCTAATTTAGAACAACTCCTCCTCTTCCTGCTCAATCTGTTTAATTAAGTTGTTACATCACTTCCAAGCTGCCTCCTGAAACAGAAGTTAACACTTCTGATTACAGAAGTCAATCTCAAAAGCAACACTGTTTATTTCTATTTATTTATCACCAATTCTTCCCCTAGAATCGTACATCCAAAGTCTAAAAATGTGTTATCATTTTTAGGAAGTTAAACTGACCGAGCCTTTTAATTAATGCCCTTGAAGTCACACCCCTGGCTCATACCCAGCAGTAAGTACTGGCTAAGAAAAAAAATGCATGTTAACTCATGGATACTCAAGAGACCAAGCAAAGCCTCTACACTAGGGGCTGGATATGGTAAACAAAACAAAAAAGCAAAAAAATTTCCTGACTGGAAGATCTCTATTTCTATTTTGAAATGTAAAAAAAAAAAATTTTTTAAAAAATGGATCTTACAGCTTTTAAAAATTGGAAAGTATTCTGAAACTACCAAACTTCCTAATTTGCAGATACAATTGAAACATTTTTATTTCAAGGTCAAAAAAAACCTAAAGCCAACAACAACTAAGGACCTAAATAGATTTTGCTAATAACTGCTGTTTGTAAGATGCCCAACAGCAATCTGAACTAGATTGTAACTAATTATTTCAAGATCAGCTAAACTGGAAACTAATAGCATATCTAATATGACTGTTTTAAAGCATGGGTTTTGATTAAAAAAAGCAAACAGAACCTACAGTATAGCTGAATTCATGCTGATGCTGAAAACGCACAAAGAAATTGCATCTTCCAGCCAGCCAGGGTTTTTTTGTTTGTTTATTTAAAAAAAATAAAAAACACAATCTTCCTATATGATATTTTTCTGTTAGAACCTGATCTAGCTTTCACTCAAGTCAGACACTCCTATAAACAGAGCCCTCAGAGCTAGGTCAGCCCTTTGGCTCAGCATCCTTACAGGAGCTAAGAGTAGTGGTCCTTCACGTATTTTTTTCAGTACACTGAGCTGTGCCTATACTCCTTTGAAAAGCTGGTTACTAACATTCAAGAGGTACTCCTGAAGGTATAAAAGGTCATTTGCATCCTCAGAATTTTTTGAGATATAAGCTGTTAAAAATGAACACTGCCCTTTCCTTGCTTATGTTCCCAACAAAGATGTATAGATACCACCAGTATCAACTGTTTCAGTCTTAAGTTGAAGCTTTTTGCTACCCATCACATACCAAGTTTGTAACTGGAGAAGAAACCTGGTCACTACGTTGGCCACCGTGCTGCCCTCTCCCTTCTTCCTGTGCTATCATAGTTAGTACTTTATATCAACTTAAAATAGACAGAACCCATACCCTCCCCATCCTATAGTGAAATGCCTGATTGTGTTTTAGGCTGATGGCTACTTTAGTTAGCTGATGGATCTTAGCATAGGGCAGTTGTAAAGAACAGACTCCTGGATGCTGTCCAGATTTTTTATTAAGTGGATTTGATGTCTTGCAGGCTGGATTTCAGTCTTGTACCATTAAATGAGGCAAAGGGATAAAGACACAGAGCCCGTCTATCCCATAGAGCACACATCTTAAAAGATTAAGTAATTTTGCCTCACCCTAGATTTCAATTTTACTGTAATTTAAATTTTTTTTTTAACTGTAAACACAAGTGTGTCTGGTGTGAAAAGCAGTTCTCCTTGGAAGCAGAAAGGTGAATAAAAAGGGAGGCTAGGTTGGTTCCTGGAGCAAAATACACTCTTAAACTTCCAAAGTGCTGAGAGCCATCCACTTAAAGACAAAGCCTCTCAAACTTACTGCAACACCTAGTTGGGCCAAGTGAAGAATGGTGTCCTTACAGTGAAAGGTAAAACCTCCTACCAGATTAAGCGTTGCAGGATCTGGCACTAAATGAGGATAAACAGGAAGAAAAATTCTGATTTCAAGCTTTTAGGAGGGTATTACAGTAAATGAAATGAAGATAAGTTACTGTAAATGATAAAATTTCAAATCGGCATTTTAATACATTTGCCTAGTTAGGGTCAAAGAAGCCTAATGAATAAAATCCACCCTGTAAACTAACCATCAAGTGAATGGGAATCAATTTTAGCTGCACAGAGCTCACACAGAGCACTGAGGGGGAAAACCAGTTATGTGCAGCGTCATCAACATGGACAATAGAGATGCGTGGGCACACAAACTCCTTGGATTCTGCAAAATAAGATTTTCCACATATTTCAGCGTATTTGATAGAAAACGCACTTTTCATCTTTAAAACAAACAAGGCTCAAAAGTTGAAGCCTGCAAAATTTTAACATATTTACTTCTGGAGCATTCAGAGGGAACATCAGCCTTCGCAAGGCCAGCACTGCACATGCGTGTGCATGCCCACACTCCAGTGGTACGAGCACTTCAAAATGATGGGCAGGCCCAAGGAGGAACACTCAGGAAAATTAAGATCACCAGGCTACCACCGTAAAAAGCAAATCTTCTGAATGAGTGTATTCATAGGAGAGTTCAGCACGGCTTTATTTATGCACTTCATGCTTTAAGTCAGCTCTCCTTAACTTTTCCAGTTTCTAAGCATAGACAAGACCTTACACAAAACACTTATCTCAGCTTGATCTGTTAATTTAACCTTGTCTCTTGGGCTTTGACAGGTGAGCGCTGGCATATCTAGCTCTTCCCATTTAACACGTTGTTACCATGCAGTACCGACACCTTCTCAACGGCTTTTCTTCCCCAGCGCTGCCTGCCGGAGAAAGTGCGACTTCTGTCCTCGGTGCTCAGCTCTCAGTTGGACCTGACCTGCACGAAGGCAGACAGGCGACCTAGCAGACTAAAGTCTTTAACCTCTTTCATTGCAGGTGAGTCAGGGCTCTTATTTCTCACTGCTCTGGCTGAAAAGTTAGCGCTCAGTTTTAACGTATACAGGGTTTGGTTTTGTTTGTTCTGCAGCCAGACAAGCAATATAGTACCAAATGAGGTGTGAATTTACTCATTCATTTCAATGCAGTTAACGTTCAAAGATGCTTCGGGTCATTGAAACCCTCAAACTTCAAAGCCAATGAAAATAAGTGTTTTGGAGAAAATTATGAAGTCAAAGTATAAACCAGAGCCAGACATTTGGCTTTTGTAATGTCACCTCACACCGCTGGAACAAAGCAAAGAAACCTTTAAGTTCCCCAAAAGGGGCAGGGCGGGAATCCCTGTGGCAGCTGCGTATGCTAGAACATGATGCGCTGCCACTCACGCACAGGTAGCACAACAGCTCCTACAAGTACACTGCCTCCGCGATGTCCAGCCTCCGAACTGCAAGACCCTTCTGTAAAGATGCGCAGTAAATCCAGAGTGTCCGAGCCACATCTGACACACGGGGCCCGTCCCCAGCAGCATGTGCAGGCACACAGCACCAGCTTTCCCTGAGGCAAGCGGACCAACATGTGCAGCCCTTATTCCCAAGGGGCTGACAGCCCTCTGCCATCCCACAAATGAAGTATGTCCCTCAGCAACGGGATGGCAGAAGGTGGCAGAGCAGAAACTGGGGCCAGGAGGACCAAAGTGCAGACAAGCTCTCGCATCAGACACTTCCCGCTTTACCTATCATAAATGAACCTCTCCACGTCTGAAGGACCCCAGGATTTAAAGATGGATGCAGGCTAGCTCTTCTCCTCAGCTGTACTCTCCCTTCCCCCTCTTACCTCTCTTAAGACATGGATAGGGATCACATGCGCCCAGGGACCTTACAGCTGAAACACCCAAAGGGGGGAAAAGAGATTCAAACAATCAAAGAGAAAATATCCGTAAGGCGAAGATGACGTGGCCAGCTTCATCACATAAATAACAGTGCCAGAGATAGAACAGGTACCTATGTTTTTCTTCTGGCTTTTAAGTATTTGATTTCTGTACAATCCTGGTCTTCAAGAATCAGCCACAAACCAGACTGGCAATTCTGAAATGGGTGATGGAGGTTTGCTTCTCTCAAGAGAGTCAGAGTCAAGAGTTTAGCCTGTCTCTGACCAAACTCAAGAGCAGTTCTTGCAGTTTAGCCTCATAAATATTTCAAATATCTCACATGCTATCCTATCTCTTCTTACACTGTAAGTCACAGGACAGATATCCTGGAGCAACAAACAAGTAAAATAGCAACAAACATTCTGCATAGAATTCTTGACATTTTTTAAAGGGTAGGAAGTAAAATGTTATTTTCCCCCCCCAATAGTCACATTCTCTCTTCCACAAACATTAGATTTTGGGACTGATTTTGTGGATGTGATATGAAAGAAAAAGCTATCATCTGAAGTCCAAGCAGAAAATAAATCACAGAACAAATTCTGCAGCAATGTAGAGGGGGAGATGAAAAAAGAGGGGGAGATGAAAAAAAAAAAAAAAAAAAAAAAAAAAAAAAAAAAAAAAAAAAAAAAAAAAAAAAAAAAAAAAAAAAAAAAAAAAAAAAAAAAAAAAAAAAAAAAAAAAAAAAAAAAAAAAAAAAAAAAAAAAAAAAAAAAAAAAAAAAAAAAAAAAAAAAAAAAAAAAAAAAAAAAAAAAAAAAAAAAAAAAAAAAAAAAAAAAAAAAAAAAAAAAAAAAAAAAAAAAAAAAAAAAAAAAAAAAAAAAAAAAGAGATCAGCAATTCCAATCCAGCCAGCGTACGTATATATTGAAGTCAACAAGCTTAACCAGAATATTCCAACAGCTCTGATTATATCACAGTAATGATAAGCCTATATTCTGCTATGCATCCACAGCTTTGTTGGAGTTGTAACTGAGCTCCATCCTACCAGCTTTATTCCCAGAAGTCTTCACAGAGCTTAACAAGTTCTCTTCCTTCATTTAGTGCTATAGTTTCTACATAAACACCTTTTTTAAAGCACTTTGGTTTGAACTGTCAGGCAGACTGTCACAACAATTTGCAAGTGAAGCTGACACAAACAGCATAGGTCCCCTGAACTTTTCGCACTGGAGTCATCAACATGTAGCCTTTCAAGTGCAATTACATGCTTCAGGCATCCATCACCTCTACTGAAGAGGAGCTTGGTCCTTACGGTTATTGTCATTTTCTAATATATCGCCACCATTGGATAAAATATTTTAGAAACGTCAATCCAGAAAGGATGTACTTAGAGCCTAGTACAAATTACTTCCTTCCCCTCAATCTGGCATTTATCCATTACACATACTCTTAATTACACATCACTCAAAGGAAAATAAATAGAAAACAAACAAAAACCCCTCCTCACAACAAAACACTTGCTTAAGCTCCTGCATCAGTAACTGTAGATCAGTGATCATACTGGTCACTTTCCCTCCAGAATTACCTTCCCCATTTTCCTCATGTACTCTGCTTCACTGGTCCTGCTCTACCTCAATACAACATTCTGCAACAGTTTCCACTCTGACCCCATATGACCAAACACACTTGCAAATTACCTCATTATTAACATGACTTATACTTAGAAAAGTGCCCCCTCTCTTTTTCTTTTTTTTTTTTCCTCCAGTTAGTAGGGTATAACTTGTAGTTTCCTCCTCACTTACGCAGCATCTTGCTACCATAAATGTGCACTCATACAATTCCTATCAGTACAGAGAGGCTTTCTTGCACCTTCTCCACAATTTCTCTGTATTTCAGTTTCAGAGATATAAAACGGGGATCATTTTTCTCCATCACACAGCAGTCTTGTAAGACTGGATTAATAATGGAGCTGTGCAGCTGCAGAATTTTTGCGCAGAGAAATTGTCAGCACTTGATATTTATTTCTGCAAAGCAAAGTGTCTTTTTAGTTGTTTCACGCCAGTACCACCGAATGGAGAGCTGCTACCTTCTGGCCTTTAACAGGAGACATAAATCCTACTTATAAGTAATTGTGGATGTAAAACTGTAGGAAAGCTGACAGAAGATGATTTGTGCACGCAAATTAGGGAGTGATAGAAAAGATGACTTTTCTACAGTTACAAGGGAAGTTGAAAGAAAGCCTGGTGTGGAACCAGGATTTTCTGACTTCTGTTGTTTCTACCACTAGACCACACTCCCTAGTAGAAGGAGAAGCAAAAAGGACTTTATTTCCCCCTCCAAATCCAAAACACTTACATAGAAAAAACTGCACAGAATTTATCAAGTCTGCTCTGAACAAATGAAGGTGCTAAACTGACTGACACAGAATTATTTATGTAAGGAACAAAAATAACTTACTACTACTTTTAGTAACTGAAAACCTATATAGCCTCGCAAGCTCTTCTACTTTCAGTACTCAGAAAACCCTACTCTGCAGCTTCTGGCTACATCTGGGTAGCGAGAGAGAGAACACCGTGTGTGATTTCTTTGCTGTGACTGGACACTTACCCTTGGGATAGAAAAAAATTTAAACTCCCACAGCCACGCATGTACAGAACCAGCTTCCCAGGTTCAAATAAAGAGAGAAATCATGCTTTCATACAATAATCAACTCAAAAAGCCCAAACTGTAAATAAGTTCTTATCCTCCTGTAACTATGTATAAATGCACCAAACGGTAAGAGCGTATCAGTACTCTTTCTGTGTATGCTGCATTATTCCTACCCTTTTCACATCAACCACCTGGAAACTGGCATGTGACACCAATATGGAAAACAACTTACACAGATCCAGTGAAGAAAATAAAACACAGTGACAATATAAAGATGTGCCAGGTTGAAGAGGTCAGGACATTAATTTGAACTGAGTAAAGTTACATCGAGGAAGGCCAGACACACACTGCAGTTTTATTTACAAAGCTATAAATCTTCCTTTGAATAGAAAAATGTAATAACAGAACAGACCCCTTTCAAATGCCCTCAGAATTTTTTTTTTAACATCATGTGATATTAATAGCCACACTTTTTCTACCTGTCTCTTAAAGGTAGAAATATTTAAATAATGCAGTTTGTTTTCATTCAGCACAAAAAGAATCCCTGAAACATTTTAAATTTAGATTTCTTCTTTAACAGTATGACTGTTACTATCGCAGTGACTCAGAAGCACAACAACATTTTCAATAATCAAGGCTTGCTCAGGACAGTTTTTGTCATAGCAAAACTACTTCAATTAGAAAAGCTACTCCAAACTGGAATAGTTGTTCTGATACGATCAGAAATACAAAAGCACTTTATTTTACTACAGAAGTGCTTAAACTGACTGTGCAGCTATTTCCATGAAAATGTCTCTAGATAATGTATTTCTGTACTGCTGCCTCCTGCCTATAAGGGAAGAATAGGTGCTGTATGACATGGATTGCAAAGGCACAGTAAAACAGTGGAGCTGCTGCATATAGATGAGGTCCAAGTATACATATGTGCATATTGCTTGTTCAGCAAAATCAAGTCTGAAAGCTCAGTGTGACACAGTAAGTTCCCATTTTAAAGTGGGCACATTTTGTCATAAGAATTTTACATGGCCTGAGCCAGCAAACATCTGTCTGAATAAAACACAAAAATCTGATTACTGATTACAAAAAGCTGAAAGGAATTGTATTCAATAGGAGAATAAAGGCCTGGGGTTTACTACAATGTTGAGCATTTCAGTAACGTGAAATACTTCACTATTTCAAAGCTACTTAGTTTACCAGCGAGATGGCTTGAGGTTGTAAGGAAAGTGAGATTTCTGGCCCTGCTCAGCCCATGTGCCCCACAGCATACCTGGGAGCCTCCCAGAGTAACCAAGGGTGGACAAGATTTGTCCCTTACTTAGGGACAAAGTAGCCACCCCTTCTGCTACTCATCATCAGCATCCAGGCTTTCCCTCCTCTTAAGATGGTTCAACAACGTACATTGGTTTCATATACACACACTGCATCTTGAACTATATATTTGTACATACTATGCACAGATGACAGACTTCTCTGTCATGTGCTACCAGCTTCCAGAAACATCTCCCCACCGCTTTTAACTTCTCTTTTGCTGGGAGGGATGTTCAGTATAAGAAGAAGTTAAGACCCCATCAATAAAACACGTGCTAACCAAAGAGATGACATCGGCAGAACTACAAGAAAGCTCCGCAGCTGTTCTCCAAAATAATTATTTTTGCTTCACACATGGGTTGCTCATATTTAGGTCACTGTTTTTGTATCTCCAAGCCCAGCAGGATCTGCCTTGTATATCCCACACTGGCAGACCAGAAGACATTCAAACAGGGAGAAAAGCCTCACCTTCTGCTCCTCGCTCTCCCTGCTTCCCCGTCAGCTCACCTCACCACCGGTCCTGCCCATCCCTGAGCAATGCTGAAATGCAACAAGCAAATACTCCATGTAAAAAGCTGCAAGACCAACCATTTTTTTAAAGGCTTCCTTGGGCAGCAAAGAAGAAACAAACCCTGTAGAAGACAACCTGAGGCAAACCTAACCAAGCCTCCTCTGTGCCCACCTATGGCACAGCACAGAAGGAAGAGGAAGGCAGGAAACTCGCTCTGTGAGGCTAACGAGGCAGCAGGTTTCTGCTTCTCTGGGCCTTAATGGGGTTTTGTCAACCATAAGAGATACTGACAGTTCTCACAATGAGGTGGACATAAACAAGTTAGGGTAAATTGCAGTCTTCCTATAGTCAAGAGTAGCTCAAGATTATTTTCTTTTTTTAAATTGCAGTTTGTTGAGTTTATCATTAATTGCTAATCAAGCAAGCACCCTCCTTTTACCAGCTGTTGCTAAAAGTAGTAGTATTATTTTTCCCCCTACAGTACATGCTCTGCTTCCCTAAGAATAAATTTGTCTGAAATAAATTTATTTACTGAAATCAGCATTTTTTTTTCCAGAAGGAAGCGGACTTGGTGCATTGTAAATACTTTATTAGGGTCCAGTCCAGACAACAAGACCGAACCTATAGGCAAAAATTTCTATATTCCTGTTTCCTGGTACAGCAAGAGGAAAGGAGACAAGGGACTGCACTGTCATCTGCAGTGGTACTACATCAACATTAGCCACGCTATCAGCAGTACTGAAGTTACCGATGATGGGTAAGATGAATACAAAGCACCAGGACTGGGTAACCCACAAACCGAAAGCACAGGTAACGCCTGTTTTTACTGCCATCTTCCTTTGCAATACAGCCTTTCCTGAGGCAGCTAGAACAGGAGGCATCTACAGTAACAGATGGGTAGCGGAGAAACACAGAAACATATCTAGCAGCTCCCTGCTCCAAAAATACACTCGCACAAAGGGCCGCATGGAAGCACAAACTGAAACAAACCCGTAGTTCCAGGCAGAGGGAAAGGGGTCGGGCTGCCAGCAGCTTTCGCCCTTGCAGATTCTCCAGCGTCTCATAAAGGGTAGAGTTACTGGCTTTTTACCTGCAGCCACAGGGTCTGACCAAGACTCCTCTCTTCTATCCAGAAGCCCTTTATTACAAAACCCATGGAAATAATAGCTGGAGGTTTCCACCCCCATAAGCTTTGGTTGAAATTGTCTGCTGAAACTTTCCGATGCAACGCTGAATTTGCTGGCCAGACGGACAATTCAGACACATTTTAACATCACACAAGAACTTTTTCCCTATGAAGCAACGTTAAAAATAAGGGAGAAGCCCAAGGTTCAAAAACAACAACACAGCAAGCTAACTTGTTATAACCACTGACAGCACGGCCCCATCAACCACAGCAGTGTTGTGTGCGCAGGAAAAGAGCTGTCCTAGCTCTCTAGAAAAAGGACAGCAGAGACAGCAGTGTTGCCATAGAGGTATGACACTTTGACGAGGCAGCATGGCAGAGTAGGCTGCCACAGGCCCACAGATAGCAGATGTGTCAGGGGCATTCCCCTCGCACCATCCTTTACCAAGCTCTCTATATTACCATATTCTGGCACTCCCCTGTTACACTGCTGCTAGCTTTCAGCTGGCGTAGCATTTACCCCAGGAAAGAGGGAGGAAAAGTGTTGGGGCAGGAAAGAAGAGTTGCCTTCCACCCCCTGTCTTTACTGGACAGTCTTACAGCCATGGACTAAAGGAGGCATCATGTCTCAAGCACTAGATGCTTAGAATTCTAGCAGTATGGGTGATCACACGCTTTCTCAATCCTCTGTCAAAAAATCCCACGATTAGATCAGCCACTATGAGAATTTCAGGGTGTTAAGATTACTCTTGGTCATCTTTCAGTTCAGAATGAAAAAAAAAAAATCAAATCCCATTTACTATATGAAAAAAAGAATCCACGGGAAAGAAAATAATTCCTTTACTGTTTTAAGATTGTCTGTGTCCTGGTATTCTGAAAGGGTATGCAGACACTGGAGCTCAGAACAGCCATCTAAAGGGAGGAAAGTAAATTTTAAAAAGAAAATGAAAAACCAAGAGCAAAGCCTACAACCCCAAATTCCCTTTTCTACATGCACAAATCCCAAAAAAAGGAGGGTGAAAACACCACTCTCATAGGTATTTTAAAAAAAGATCTTTTTAAAAAGTGTTAACAGTAGACAGGAACCATCCCAAATATGCCTCAAAACCAAGCAGAACTGCGCTAGATTCTTTTGCTTTTTGTGGTATGAGAGGAAGTGCTGAAAAATGGGTCAGGACTTTCCCATTCTTAAAATTTTCTTACATGTCAAAGATAAAGGAATGCAAGGGGAACTTTCATGAATATTCACTCGCTCGACGTAAGAGACACTTATTCCAAGTACTCTATCCAGTTAAGATCTGCATTTGAAGAGAAAAAGGAGTTCAAAAATCTTGTTCTCTTGAAAGTTTTGCACAGGTTTATACAACTACTGCTCAGGTTACCTACAGGAAGAGACAAACCACTAAATCAGCTTTCCAAGAGACAGTAGGTACAACCAGAAGAAAAATACAGCCAAGCAGTTAAGAACAGCCAAACAAACTCGCCCACCTGCCGACATGGCTTGAGCTGTGACTGCAGAGCTATAATCATGTCAGGTGTTACCAGGGGCTGTCAAGGTTAAGTCCTCTGCTAATAAACCACAGATAAATCAGCAACAGGTTGGTTTGGAAATTTACAGGCTGCTGAGTTAGATCTTTGCTGGAAAAGAGAATTAAGCTGTTTTGACAGTGCTTTTCTGTTCTTTTAAATCTCCTCTTATGTACTGCCATAAACAAAGGGATTCAGAGTTTACTTAATGAGCAGTCACTGACAGTAAAGGAAGTTCACAGTGCATGCTGAGTGGCAGCATACAATGTACTGCCAACTGTATTCAATGGTCCAGATTCTCCAATTACATCGTTTAATATGGCTTTTGATATTAACAGTACTGGCTATGCAAATACTCTTCCCAGGCACAGCTGAGAGGGGAAAGTCAGTTTATGACACTGAATTTAAAAGCACGGGCATCAGCTCATTAGTATTAGCCCTGAAGAAAGTTCAAGACAGCTATCATCTTGGGGCATCAGGCAGCAACGTATCTAATGGAAAACCCAGAGCTGACTTAGGGAATGTCTTTGGTCTGCCTGGCCTACAAGAAAAGTGATGGGGCTTGTCCCAGCAGGTGGAGATGAATATATGCTCCCAGCAAAGCTGCACACCCATCAAAACATACATCTCCCACCGCAACAGCCAGTGCTACCCATCCGGCAGCCCCAGACAACTCTGACCCATCGGACAGCAGCAAGGAAGCAAACATTACTTCTCGGGTAAAGAAAGAGGAGGCAGCGAACATGGAGGGTGACTAGTCATCACAGGTATTTGCTGAGATGGCACCAAGGAAACGGGTGGTAGTCATGTGGGCTATGGTAATATGGGAGTCAAAACTGATGTGATATGATAGAGTCTTAAAACACCCCTGATTGTTTTAATTCAGTTGTCCCTGGAACTAGAAATTAGTTTGCCTTGTGATGTTTGGTCAGCACCAAAGTCATTTTTCAAAACAGATCTATTAGAAAAGAAAGATCAGATCTGCTAGTGTGCTGTTAGGCTCTGATACAGCAGCTCACCCAAAACAAAGCCCACAGAATGACTGCAGGAGACTGAGTGTGCACATGAAATAAAACCCGAAACCAGTTTGTGCTAAAATAAATACACAGAGCCACAGAGATCGCAGTTCAGCAGCTGCAGACAGTTAAGCAGCTGCAGAGCCTGGCCATAGCTTTGGATTAATTCTCAAGAAACTCTCCTTAAATAATAATAAAACAGAAATAAAAGAAAAACCCAATAATGACTCTCCACTACAAAAAGAACCTCAACAGGCAAATGAGAATTACTTCTGTACTGCTCATCTTTACAGGTTTGCAGGCACCTGGAAACTATAGTTCAGAAGGGCCTGCACTTCCGATTCATCCCAAAGGCTTGTGCATTTGGAAGCCCTACAGTGACAGCACAGGGCACTGACTCAGGATCTGGGTGATTTAGCCGAAGCACTTTAAGATGCTCTTGCCAGCAGCTGTGGCTCATCTCACCCCTCTGGCAGGTTTTCCTCCCCACTGCATCAGGGCATCATAAGGGAGGTGCATACACTCCTCAACGGCTGCAGTTCACACTCACCTTACAAATCTGAACTGAAATCGATGGCAGTTAACACTAACACACCAGGCAGTCTTACTGTCATCCTACCTCTGCTTCAGGGCAGAGGAAACCAGAGGAAGACTACTGCTAAGGGACAGTGACATCTCAGCTCCACTCTTGAATCCAGAAAGCATCATGAGTCAGAGCCTTAGACAACAGCAATGTTAGTTATGTTTCTGCTAATTTTAGCTCATGCTTAACCACCAGTTCCCAAGTCCCTGCAACGCCCTTCCAGGTGCCAAAAGCCACAACCACCCTACACCTCAACTGCCAAAACATACAGCTTCCCAGCTGAGAGGCTCCGATGCACTTACATAAACTGTATGCTGCAGAAATACATTTTTCAAATAAAGACAACAAGAGGAAGGAAACAAGGACGGCTTTATTTACCCTATTGCTATGTGCATATCTTAAAATAAGGAACAAAAGTTCAGCTGCATAGTTCCTGTGTTTCAGAGTCTACTCCAGGACACGCAGAACAGACTTGGTGCAGAGGGCAGCTCAGGAGTGTCCCACAGCAAGGTAGCAAACAGCCTGCCAGGGCCAGCTTCTACCCCAAGGAGTAAAAGGAGAGGGGGGGGCAAGGAAACAAACACACACTTCACACACACCCCTCAGAGTAAACTGGGAAAGCTTTCAGAAGTAAACAAACAACCCCCCCACCCCCGTATTCTCAGAAAGCCACCCAAGCAGAATGCTTTTACTACGGTAACTGAAGGGTTTGTTTTATAAGAAGAGTTTCCTCAGATTTAGTCAACCTTACCAGCCTCTTCCTCTTCTCCTTATTCACACTAAACTGTGAAAGGGACTTCAGCTCTCTCCAGCCAATTAAAAACTAATTGAAGCAACAGACTGGCACTATACAGCCTGAGCAGTCTAAGAGACTGAAGACTCGGCTCAGATGAGCCCTACATAATGTCATATTTCATTTTATTTAATGTCATAACACAAAGAGCTGAAATTCACAGGGATCCAATCCTGCAAAAATTCTTTATTCCAGCTCAAGTCCACTGGGTTCAAAGGAACAGTACACATACTTTACTGTACGCGTGCAACAGAGTGTCTGCAGGAACAGAGCCAGGTTTTATTTATTTGTAAAGCTCTGTGAGGAAGTTACACACACACAGTTTCTCTCTCAAAAAATAAAGCAGTGTTACAACGTAAGTTAGCATATTTTATTTATTCAAGGAGACATCCTCACCCCTTTAAATGAATGAATGACAGACCATTAAGATGGATTTGTCTACAATGTGAATATAACCTAATCTTTTCCACTTTAGACAGTTATTTTTGTTACTGCCAGGACAGTAAACCATGTCAAGGAATTGCTGGAAAGAATTCTGTCTCTCACAGACAAACAAAATTTAGAACTAATCTTTATGACAAACCCAAATCTTTCTACCTTACAGATACTAAACTTCATGCCTGCTTCTACCAATGAGGTCTTTTAGGAACTGGACACAGAGTTTCAAACACTCTCAAAGAGTTGCTGCAGATAGAAAATGGGTATAAGTACACAGCACTGACAATCTGAAAAAGTCAGCAGCAAGAAAGATTTCACATACACCCGTACCTCTCCTGTTGAACCTGTACCTCTTCACTGCACAATATGCAACCAACAATTTTGATGAGAAATCCCTAACTTGTGGTCCATGGAACAGACATCGGGCTACAGAAGGGGCCAGGAGGCTAGCTTGGTAAGATAGGGAATGAAAGCAGCTGGTGTTAAGGAGTCAAGCAGAGAGCCCAAAGGAGCAGATCTAAATTTGTGAAATCAAGGATTTTCTTTCTGATACAAAGAGGAGAGAGATGCAAGGTGGCAGAGAAGAACTGCTTTTCCGTGTAGACAATAAGTGTTTTAATTGACTGCAGGAAGAAAGGGACAAGACAGACCTGTAAGACAGCTGGTGGTGATTATTCAGAAAGAATAAGTTCGATACACAATTTAAGCCCTCAAAAAGTCCTCAGTCAAAACTGGAAAAGGATGGAGAAGAAAATGCTGAAGCGCATTTGCAGATAGTGATTATCTGGTGTAGAATCAGAGATCTCAATGAAGAGTGTGAGGACAGAGTATAATTTAATTGAGAAGGAGTAAAGAAGCTAAAAAGCAGGAGAAATTGCATGACGCTTTCCTTGCAGAAGCTATGCTTGTTACGGTATACCTACATGGCTAACAGGCAAATGCAAATCCGATCACTCACAAGAGCAAGCCCACAACAAACGCACGGTTCACACCAAAACTAACCCAAAGAGATTCTGAATTGACCTGTAACTGTTATCTCTTTGTCACACGTTTTAATGCGATCATCCTTAATAATTAAAAGCACTTAGGTGCTCACAAAATCCCCTCTTAACAACCATGCAAAGCAAGGAAATTAACTGAGCAATCTGACAGCCTGACCCTGTACAGACAACCCCTAAGGATTTCTACAGCAACCAGTTAACACCAGTTCTTTCGGTGGCGTTCAGTACTGAAGGATTTGCTGGAAAGCAGCGACCAGAAGGCAAGCAGACTGGTGTGAACCGTGGAATCTCAAAAAGCTCATTTCTCTCCCATGCACAGTGTATGCCAAATCTTAAAATTCCTGCAGCATCCAGTTATGAAACTACAATAGAAGAGAAAAACAGATGGCTGAAGCCTTTTGGGAAAAAAAGCTTAAGCATTACTTCATTTCCAAAAGAGAAAGTTGTATATTTGAAAATACAGAACCTACTTCAGACCATACCTAATTGATACAAAAATAGGAGATTTGCCTCATGGAAATGAAGCCTGTCTTCAGTTAAGGCAGCATACAAGAAAAGTTTAACCCTTTTAGAACATCGTGGCTCACTGTATTTTTAAGCAGGATTTAAAAGCAAAGCAGTTCATATAGGAGATGACAGGTATTACAAACATTGTAAAAAATAACGTATTTCTTTATCTCTAAAGCAACTATTGAATGGCAAATCCTGTAGAAAAGCCTTCTTATGCTTATTCTTTTCCAGAGTTTTTAAGCAGTTAGCACCTACATTCAGGTGAGCAGTTTTCTCGCTCATAAAAGCATCCAATGGACATCATATTAGGAACTTGGCAACCTCAACTCTGTAAGAGTTAGGCCATTCTCTGTGGAAACCAGTCAATACTACACTTGAAGCCCCTGGTTGGGTCCCTGACTTGTGAGACATCACACAAAAATAAGGAAACATAAAAGCCTTCCTAGAGAGCTCACATGTTCAGCATTAGGTGCTTCAGCAGCTCTGTAAAACAGCTACCACAGCTTCAGGTCCAAGTACTGAAACTGATCTCTGGTCCAAAAGAGCATTTTCCTCCTATGAGGCTCCTCTGCTGAGCCTGTGCTTCAGACAAGCCTTGACTCAGTTGCCTGAACAGAGGCCTCCGGCAGCTGAGAAGCCCCAGGGTACACAAGAGATGTACGCCAGGATGGCAGGCTTGACACAGGATCAACAGGAGATCTGGGATTCTCCAAACTGGCAGCTGGGACTGGCAGGAAACCCAAAGGCATCTCAAACAGCGCTAGACACCAGTGTTCAGGCAACTGAACTGGGTCCCCTGTGCAAGTCACAGCATTACACCTGCCACCGATGCCCAGCACACTCTTCTCCCACATCGCAACACTTGCTCCGACAGCACAGAGCAGCAAATACAATTTTTCTTTGTAGAAGCCCAAGCAAAATGCATGAGACTGATTTCTGGTTTTATTCAATGGCTCTTCACTGAGGAGAAGGACTAAATTAACTCTCTCCTACCACGCATAGTCCTTCCAGGCCAGGATTGCAGCTCATTGGCAAGGCTGGCTAGAAAATCCTGCGCTGCCCCAGCTTATTCCAAGTGTAAGTGGAGGAGGACACGCTCCAGCACTGCCAAGCAAGTGCCTTTCAAAAAAATCAACTGCTTATATGATTAATGCAAAGCACAATGTTGTCACAGTAGCAGCAGTCACTAATCCATATTAAAGACCAAGACTACATTTATTTATTTATTTTTAATGAAAGGCTTTAAATCAACCAACTGCTCAATTTTTCAAAGGTACTGAGCAGCCACAATAATTAGATCTGGGTCAGCAGGAGCAGCCAGAATGCCACAGAAGCAACTCAGTCCTGTTAATAACCTGAAAATAAGGTTTTTCTAATGAAACAGTGACCACACTGGACACTTCATCACAACCTGTCCCCCCCAAATGCACCACCAATGAAAAGCAATCATGTGAGAGTGGCTGTCTTTAATCATTAGTAGGGATAAGAATCAGAAATTATAGAGAGCAGAAAAAGCAAGGAAAGGGAGTTTCAGCCTATGCTGGACAAATGCTGCTGTACCTAGAGATAATCCTTTTAAAGAGTGAAGCAGCAACACCAGAGTGGTAGCGACTTCCCACACAGCTAGCATAACTCCAGAAAAAAGAGCAGGAGCTATTTTGAACACTAAGTTAAAAAAAATTCAAATCAATACAAGTCCAGAGGAGACAAAAAGTATTAAAGCCAACCAGAAATTCACCCAACATTGCAAACCACACACAATCAGTTACAAAAATATTCTAAAACACAAGTCATTTTCTGAAGAGTTAGACATATGTAAACCTAACAGAAGATAGCAGTTCACAGACAGGCACCCAGCCTGTTTTGGTCATGCACAATCCTTGCTCACAGACACATCTCAGTTCAAGTGTGTTTATGACCGCATTGTCATTTATTTTAAAATATGAATGGAGAATTCTTTTCCTCCAGAAACACAGCATTGTTAAAATGCCAGTACATTAAAATAACGTACTGCTTACTACATTTCAATCAAACAAACTACAGACTACAGCACTGACACTTAATGTGTATTAAGTGCTTTCAGCAAGAACAGCATATGGAGTTCATTTCTTCTGTTTTGTTCTTACATGGACCAAACTCAGAGACAAGCTTTAGAAATGGAGAAAGCAGCGATTCTGTCAGTATGTGCAAAACTGTATCTTCTCCAAAGTTAAGGAAAGACTTAGTTGAAGGCTCTCAAAACATAGAAATATTTACCCTTTTGTTTCATATAGGGAGTTCCACTTACGGCACAAGTATCATATTTTAGCCTGAATGCTTAAAGAACACTTTTGTTAAGGTTCTCCATACAAGAGGAAGCAGAATAGAAAAGCCTACAATCAAACGACTGCGTGAGTGATGTTTTTTCCTCTACTGTTATTTTTCCTAGAATTCATCCACATTTTACCACCATACTGTTGCTTCATCATAACCAACACAAGCACTGATCTTGCCTATATTTAAATTCAAGAACATAAAATGAAGGTTCAGAAAGACAACCCGTTTTTAAAAATTAGTTGCGTATCTGAGGTTTTGAAAGGCTGTTTCACTACTTCACACACAGGCATTTTGCTAGGTGGGTGCTCTAGTTTATGATTAAACAATAAGCTAATTGTTTCTAAAATAACAAGATCGTTCACAAGAGAACTTTTGTGTGCGACTTTCTCTTAAATCAAGTGAAAGTTAGCTGCAGATCCAATCTGAACATTCCCCTGCAGCATTCATACTTTAGTGCCGAAGCATTCTGCAAATTCTCAAGCAAGGAGTGAATCAAAGTGAAAATGAAAGCCAAAACAGGCTAGTTTATGCAAACAAAATATAAAAAGCAATAAACACAACTGCTGAAATAAGCCTAATAAACCAAAACTACTGTGGAAAACTCTTTGGCCTGAACTAGACAGTAGATCCCGTGAGATAATCAAGACAGCCTCTTTCAACTTTTAAAATGGTTTTATTTGTAGTTTATTCTGTGAAAGCAAGTTCAATTTCCAAAATGATCCCATTTCTTAATCATCTTTCAAAACATTTTAGGCAAGAAGATAACTTGTTAAAAAAAAAACTTTTAACCTGACAGTGTTCCTTTAAGACAGAGCAGCGAGCAGCCTTCCAGCATATTTGACAGAGATTTCCAATTCCAAGAGATAGAATTTAAATTTGTAGAGGCAATTACTCATAACCAGTGAAAGCAGCCAATGCAAGTGCCAAACTTGCCAACAAGAAGAAAGGCCAACTATTAGAAAGGAGGCTGCAGTTTATTACAAGACAATTTAAACATCTCAGTCCACGAGGTCTGGAAAGTACTTTCTTCGTCCCCTGACGCTACAGGCTCACACCAACATGAAGAATTATGTCAGTAACTTCAATATTCCAAACATAGAAAACAGCACTTAGGTATCTGTATAATGGAGATCTTTGCCTGACTATTTAAAAGCTGCTTCTAGTCTTCCCTAGCAGATTTATCTAAGCTCATTTTGCACAGGAAGGAAGATGCGCCAGACCCATACCATTAACTGTTAACTGCTGTCTAGTCAGCTCCAAAGCCATCCAACTGGACCACCACTGCACAAAATTCTTGTCTGACTAAACAAATACCTTAAGACAATTCCCAAGGATCTGTCTCTTGCCTCTTCCCATTAAAAGATGGAAAGGAACAAGGAAAAGAAGGAGAGACAAGACATCTTCAGGCAAAAAAGTCAAAATCGAAATGGGTATTTCATTTCATCATATTCACCCCAGATTAAAACACCACCATCTTCAGGACTGATCTCAAATGCCTCAGTCAGCTAACGACAGTGTCAGCAGATAACACTCAGCACCAAGAGTGGAGCTGGAAGTTGGAAAACAGCTCCCGGGAAATATTAAAAAAAACACCAAACCAAAAAACAAAACCACACCGCTACGTCACAGATGCCGAGCTAATAAATGCACCATCCTCTGCATGATAACAACAATGCCAGCTAAGAAAATCAGAGTACAGAACAAAACCAACAGGTCCAAGATAAGTATGCAGGCAAAGCAAGCACTCATCAAGAAAGACAAGCACCCCACACAGCTGCTTCTGCAATGGGCAGACAAGACCAATGCACGCACACCAAACAATACAAAATGAGCAACATCCTTCCTATTTCAGCACCAGCAACTTACTCCACCATTTGTGCAACAACATGAGCTGCTTCTTACCATTTTTTGGTGCACTCGACCATCAACTCCTGGTAAGAGGCCACAAACTGGAACTTGGATGCATGTTTCCCAACACGCTGCAGTCTTTTCCAAACTGAAGCCATGATGGTGAGAAATACCAGTCCTCTTACACAGTAGCAACTGTTCTAAGCAACTTAGTTTTAAGAGTGTGTGCGTGCTCGATACTAGCAGATTTATATACAGACACAGTAAAAACAGCGCACAAGGAACTTGATGGGATGTCTACAATTCATATTCTGCCTCTCCCTTCTTCATGGTAAATCCCAGTCTAGCTGAATGGCTCATCACTGGCCAGGAGCAGCATGCAATAGGAGCAGGCAGGTAATTGAAAGGAAGTTCTCTCATGGAATCATCATTCCTCACGCAGTAGATGATGTGGAGACTGCAGGACTGGAAGACAAATAAGACAGGGGGAAAGAGCATTGGTTGATATACTCCATACTACAGTGCTGCAATTGCACGTGATCTCATACCTTTCAAACAACTACAATAAACCACAAAAACATACCCTCTTCCTGTTGTCATCCCCCCCTCCAATTAAATAAATAAGTAAGAATGCTGCAGCAATTTCAGGAATGCAAACAGCAAGTCTGTTTGGAAACATATCAACATGTCCTTTTATCAGCACCATCATAATTGGCAACAACAACAAAAAAGGGCAGGTCAGGGCCACACCGTATCCTTATGAAGCATCTCCGGTAAGCAATGCAAAGTGGCTGAGGTGCTGCCAATATGCACCCAGAGGGAGGGACACAGGGAGATGAAGACAAGTTCTTTGTCTTGATGACAAAAGGTGTAACAGTTGTTTCCTCTCACACACACACCTCCGGCTCGCATTTCTCTTTCCAAGGAGAAGGAACAGCCAGGAAGCCAGCAAGGGAGTGTTACTACTTAAATGCCTTTGCCAGAGTGAGGAGGAGGATGAAAGAGGAAGGGGCATTTCCCGAGCCCTAGCTGCCCAGGATTCCCCATCTTCCTCGCTGCATCATATTGAAATGGAAATGCCTCTCCATCCTGAACTGAGAAATGCTCATCGGGGAGGTGAAAAGGGAGAGGAGAAACCCAGATGGGTCTTCTCCCTCCAAAGGAAAGCAGCATCTCTGCTGGGTACGGACTAAAACGCCTCTTAATTAGGAATATGGGGAAGCAAGAGGTGGCCGCACCTGGCGAGAAGGCAGGGTAGAATGGCATCAAAGCTGGCAAGGAGGCAACCTGGCGTCCAGGAATGCACCCCTGGAGGGGGCCGTCCCCACGGGCGAGGAGCGCCCCCCTCCGCCTCACCAGCCCCTGTCACCTCAGCTCCAGCCCGCTGGAGCAGCGCCCCCCGCCCCCCCGCAGCCGTTGGCCAGGAGCCGCTGG
>NW_008795675.1:442816-466242 GCF_000699145.1 Aptenodytes forsteri | reverse complement strand
GGCCGCGGGAGGCGGATCGAGGCGGCGGGAGGGGAGGAAAAACCACCGCGAGGGACAGTAACGGCGCCGGGGCTCGGCCCTGAGGAGGTGTCGGTCCAGCGCCAAGCCTGACCCAAATCCCGCAGCACAGGCCCTGGTCCTGGAGGTGCTCTGGAGCTCTTGTGGGGATGGGAAGTTGATGGAAGTGAAATATGAAATTAAATAACGCAGGCAGGGCGATATTTCTTTGCCGATTTAACTTGACTACGTGCTCTGTGAACTTCACCCAAACATTGGGGTTTGGATGTTCTGCATAGTTTTATGTAAAAGTATCTGCAGGGGAGAAGGGAGCAATGAGGGGGGTGATCCCTGTGGGAGGTGGGCTGGGAATTTCCCCTAACCTGAGAATGCTGGCTGAACACTTCTCCTGCAGTGCACTGCCATTCAGGGGGTGTCAGGAGCCAGATGTAAACCCTTGGTTCTAGCATGAATATAAAATGAAATGGGGGGTTATTCTGGTTCAGAGAGAAAACGCCCCACAGCTTTTTGCCCACTTGCCTTCTGAAGCCTCTCCTTACACCCGTACAGGAGTGTTAAGTCTTAGATCCCAAAGCACTGTTTGCAACAAGTGGATTCCAGAGTCAGAATAACGTGGTTGTGTGAGATGCTGTGGGAGGTAATCCTAAACCTATCAGCCAGGCAAGTAAGAAACTAAGCCAGCTGTCAAGTGGAAGCACAGGGAAGTAAGAAAGATAATGCAGTGGAGGTCTGAGAGCAGCTGTGAAATTGAAGCCTCGGGGCTTTGCAGTCCTCAATGTTCTTTCCCATGACAAACCAAATGGAGTCCAAGCCTGATCCGTGGACTGGGAAGCTCCTTATCCCAGTCCTTTCCTCCTCTTCCCTAAGCTGCCTCTCTCTGTGCTGGCATATCGCAGAGGCTGCCAGCATTCAGCGGCTGGAGTGAGAGGAGAGAAAGAATGATTGTGTGGACAGCCACAGGCCTAAGCTGAACTAAGTTACTTTGGAGAGGGTGAATATTTGGGCTATTAAAAAGGTCAACCCTTTGCTTATAATGTGTTAGTCTTCATTCCTTTGCCTTCTCTCAAGACAGATTTACTTATCTGAGCTGCCAGAGGGCATGCATTTTCTACCTATTTGGAGCTGTCCTGGAAGAGGCAGTGATTTTCCTTCTTAAAGTGTTACACTGGAATGTGAAAGACAGTTGTACTACTCATACAGATTTTCTTGGAAATGGTCTTTTTTTCCTGAATATTTTTGAAGTTACAATTTGAAGGTTTTGAACATTTGTCTAAGATTTCTGTCCCAGTTTTGCAGCTGGTCTGCACACATGGAATAATTCCAACACACTTGAGGGAGACATTACTGGGTTTTTTAAGTGCAGATCACCTGCTTAGGATTTGGGAAATGAGGCCAGGATTTCCAGAACACATCAGACTGAGATCACCCAGTCTGGAGCACACATATGCTTGGTTCTGACTTGGAAAATACCAGATGGAAATCTGGCAGCTGTAAAGCAGATCAAACAAGGTAATTTAAAATTCCAGTGGCCCTGAGGAGATCCTTGGTTCCTCATACCAGGGAAATGTCAAGTAGTCGGTTGTACTGATTTTTATTTCAAAAGTTTCTGTATATATTACCAAGAGTTAATCTGTAAGCTGCTCTGATTTATCTTCTGAATACCGTGCAGCATCCAGGCTGTCCTGGATATGTCCTAAGACATATCTTTGGCCAAGATTTTATTTTCCTCAAACTGAGATAGACATTTTCTTTCCTGTGGAGTAAATGCAGAAGGTCTGGTGGTTTGTTCAGTGACTTGTGTTTCAAACATCATTATTTATTAACATTTTCCATTTCCTTCATAGCTTTCGGATTCAAGTTACACCAGGCCTAAGAAGTACACAGCATAAGGCTGCTTTTTCCTTTATTGCGTGGGGAGAATTGTAACATAGGAAATTATCCTACAGATTATCTATTTATTTTATGGTTTTTAAGAGTAGCAATCCTCAGCTCTTGCAATTTTGGGGAAAGCTTTAGGAGATTTCAAAGGGTGTGAGCAATCACTCTGGAAAGAAGGGCAAGATCTTCAGCTGCAGATTGGAAGCTACAGGCCACCGCAGCGTTCTCAGGTTACTGGACTGAGTCCTAGACCAGACCAACTCAAAAGCCCCTGTGACTTCTGTTGGCAGCTCACAGCCCAAAGGAACCAATAATTGGCAAAAAGGGATTAGCAAGAGCATGGATGAAGAACCCCATACCCCTTCCCCTGGTCAGAACACTCTGATGGATGAGCGAGGAACCCCCGTGTTGACTTCATTGCCATATTGAAAAGGTCTCTTGACCGGTCCTGCCAGCCGTAAGCCTGATTTGTGCCAGTGATCCAGCAGAAACCATAGCTCAGCTATAGAGCACAGTTCAGGATCTGAGCCAAAAATCTAGGGAAACAGTTACATTTTTACTTAACGCAATAAAGCAAAGCTAGTTACACTAAAGTGCCCAATACTCACTTTTAAGGTCAATAGCTGAATGAACAATTCTCACATGACTCTTGGAAGGGTCCTCCTGATTATGAAAAAAATGGTGCATCATTTTATGTACAGTGTCAAAGACCTCTTCTGCAAGCAGGAAAAATAGTCCTGTGATGAATAGGCAGATGCTGTTTTATTATTTAAAGGTATATAATATGTATGATACAATCTATTTAAACCATATTCCTGTCAAAACTGCTGCCTTCCTTGCCCAAGGAAGGACAGCTGAGGAAGTGTATTTGTGTATATTTGAGCATGCCTTCATCTGTGTCATTCTAGAAATGGCATGGAGCAGGATGCTGAGAGCTGCTCAAATTGGGAAGTTGGTGGGGCCAGCCAGGGACTTCCCAGAGCAACCTGACCTGGTTCTTTATAAGCAGCTGGTTCCACCAAGGACACCCTTACTATCCAAAAATACACGCTTGTGCTCTGTGGCTCCCCCACAATCTCCACAGAAATCCCAATATTTATTTGTTTCTGGATTTTGACTCCTGCTCCCTGGCTTTGGCCCGATGGTGGTAGATTGCAAGCCTTCTGGTCCAAGTAGAAAGATGATCTATGCTCTATTTATGTTATTCCCTGTTAAGCTTTAAAGCTATACAGCCTCTTCCTTATCCTTCAACACCTCGTCATCAGCATAACTAAGGACAGGTTGTTCTCCAATAAAGAAATGACCTTTGCTAGAAATAGCTATCGTTATAAATCTCAGTTTCCCTGTCCTTCTGTATGTGAGCCTGCAGAAATGTCACTGAGGAAATCAACTAATTGGATTATGTAAAATTTGCAAGAGCATTCAGCTTTTTGAGGCAGTGGGGTATGTACATGAGGTTACCTTCCCCCGCTACGTTTTAAACTTCCTTGTATTTCTAGATCCCATCAAAAGTTTGATCCCATGTTAATGAAGGGAGTGGAGAATTTGCACAGACCTCGGTAGATCCGGGTAAAGTACCATCCTCCTGGTCCCCAATACACGTCACGAACTGATGTGTGATGCCTTAAAATTCAGTTCTGTAACAAGTAATGCTCACCAAGTTCTATGGCAGCATGCTTGTCTGCTCTTTCTTTGTTTCTTCACATCCCAACAGTAATTAAAAATATATATATACACATAGCACATCATAAAAATGTATGTAGCAAGAAAATTATTTTTAATCCTCCCTTCTTTTGTTTCTTGTTTGTTGCTGGAAAAATTCCACTCAGCTCTCTCTTCACATGATCCGATGACACCCAACAGCCATTCTGTATTGGAGGGAAAAAATGTTTTGAATATTCCCTCTGCTAGATATTGGTGACAACTCGGGGGGGGAAGGGTGGAATTCCCCATTTTATTTGTGCAATGAAAGCTTGACTTTGAGACTGGCAGCTGAGAAAAGGCGATTCCCACATTGCAGAATTAGATAGCCCAGTTACTATCATAGCCTGTAACGAAAGCATATAATTTCAACAATACGCCCAGCTGCGCTTAAGGCAGGAGGCATAAAAACATCACAATTTGTTCTTGTCTTATCAGCAAAAGAAGTAGATTTTAGGATGCTCTCTGGTGGGCTCGTGTTTTGTTAACACTCTGGCATGGGCCGAGGCAGGCAGGCCAGTCTAGTACCTACCTACTGACCAGCTTACCTGCGCAGCATTCCTAGCCCGGGGCCAGGTCCCAGCCCAAGGCACTGAGCTGTGTACAGGCACCCACCCTGTTAAACCTAATCCAGAGCCTGCCCCCCCAGAGAGTAGGCTCACACGAGCTCTGCTGCCAAGGGTAATCTGCAGAGACAGGGGCTGTGTTAACTCACCAGCACCTCTTTTTTTATGGATACTTTATTCTCCCGTTCTCCTGCTGTGGCTGGAGCCCGCACGTATATGTGGTGAGACCCTGCTGTGCTTCAGCCAGGCAGCAAGTGCCTCCCCTCCAGGCTCTGTGCCAGAAGGGGTACCCGAGAGGCACACGTCTTCGGTGGCAGCCTCGTGTCACAGCCCCTTTCCTCTCCTGTGACCAGATTCATTATGCCACCCCAGAGGAACTAGGTACTCCCTGCCCTGCCCCACTTAACCCCATTGCCCAAAGCCTTTGTAGGTAAAGTCAAGCAGGCTGGTTCAAAAAGAGTGGATGAAAAACATCCTCACCTGTCTTTCCTTTATCTCCCCTCTCTTGTCTGTCTGAAATTCTTCCCAAACCACTCAGCAGTAAGGGGCATGTTGTATTTATCTGCAGACGAGGTCAAGGACAGGAGTCACATTCCTGAAATGCAGAAGCTGCAATGCAGTTCAGCCTGTGGAGGCAAGACAAAAGATGGGGTATTGATGGTGGAGACCCACACGCTACAGACAGCATTTCCCTATTCTGTATCATAAAACTCTGGATTAGCACTGCTTTCTCCAAGTTTATTTTCAACTCTCCTGTTAGTCAGTTTGCGATGGTCTGAATGAGTTTTGTCATTAACCTTTTTATATCCTTGAGAATTGTGTAGATCTCTTAGTGGCCCCACTTTCTCTCTTCTTAAAAAAAAAAAAAAGAAAAAAAAGCAGCAGCACTTTGTCCATATATAACAACTTTCGATCTTTTATCGTGCTTAGTGTCTCCTGTACCTTTTCCAGTTCTTCAATACCCTTCCTGTGTGGTCTCCCTAGCCTTTTTGCAAAGTACAATTATGCTTGTATAGGACATCCTGCAGCACTAATGAGGTAAAGAATGCCTTTGTCCCTCTCTTTTTAAAATAAACAGCACATAGTGTGGCCAGCAGGTCTAGGGAAGTGATTGTCCCTCTCTGCACTCAGCACTGGTGAGGCCGCGCCTCAAATACTGTGTTCAGTTCTGGGCCCCTTACTACAAGAAAGACATTGAGGTGCTGGAGCAAGTCCAGAGAAGGGCAACGAGGCTGGTGAGGGGTCTGGAGAACAAGTCTTATGAGGAGCGGCTGAGGGAACTGGGGTTGTTTAGCCTGGAGAAAAGGAGGCTGAGGGGAGACCTCATCGCTCTCTACAACTACCTGAAAGGAGGTTGTAGCGAGGTGGGTGTCCACCTCTTTTCCCAAGTAACTAGTGATAGGACAAGAGGAAACAGCCTCAAGTTGCACCAGGGGATATTAGGAAAAATTTCTTCACCGAAAGGGTTATCAAGCACTGAACATGCTGCCCAGGGAAGTGGTGGAGTCACCATCCCTGGAGGTATTTAAAAGACATGTAGATGTGGCACTTAGGAACATGGTTTAGTGGTGGACTTGGCAGTGTTAGGTTTACAGTTGAACTCAGTGATCTTAAAGGTCTTTTCCAACCCAAATGATTCTATGACATATTCTACGATTTCTTACCAAATAATCCAAATGTTAATTTAAGATGCCCTTCATCAACTATGACCTTGATTCTCTGGAACTGTTCACTTTTTCACATTGTAATAATATAATTTTTTCTTCTTTTCTACAGTTCTTTTCAACTTCAAACATGGCCTTCTTTTCTAATATACACTTTTTTCATAACCTAATTGCTTGTTACACAGACTACCACCAACACTCTGTGGAGACAGCTGAAAGTGAAAGGGCCAAACTTTAGACAAGATAAAGACAGGGAGCAACCTATGGCTAGGATTTGAAAAAAGCATCTCAGGTAGGTATGGCAGCACAAGTGAGAAAGTGAGACTCTTTCTCCACAGACAGAGATTTAGAACAGAAAGACCCTTTTCTAAGAGCTATGGAAGAAAATAAGAGATGGAGCAAGTTCAGAGGAAGACTTGCTTCCTAGCTCCCATACACACACCCATGCTACATGATGCTGGATATGTCAAATCTCTGATTAACCAGCTGTAGATGCTTTATGGAGGCATCTAAGGAAACTGCAGATTCAAAGGTGGGAAGGTCAAGGAGTGAAGGTTGTACAGCCCATACTTTTTTTTTTTCTACTGGGATCCTGTTTATTAGAAAATGAGTAGCTGGGCATGCAATCAGAATACTGAACTGGAAAAATGTAAAGCCTTTTAACTGTATTTCTGTAACTCTGCATAAATGCCAGAGAAATCACAAAATGTAATACAGCTGTCTCTAAAGATTATGCAGGAAATTCCTCTTTGCCCAAATATAATATCATATGTCGCCTTTAAAGAGAACGCCTGGTTAACTTTGGATCTACACCATCAGTCATCCACGCAATACATCAGTAACAGAGGTGCACTTCCTTGGAGCGCAGACATGAGCAATGCACAGACCGTCATAGATCAAACCTGAGGCCTTCTTGGAAGCCTGTCTAGAAGCAATTACCTTGCAGATGTGATAAAACAATCTATTATGCAAACCGGTGCTCCTACCAGACTAAGAGGAAATTTGTATCTAACAACTTGTACAAGCAGAATCCCAAACATCACACAATAGGACATTAGTGCTTGATGAAAAGAATCTCAAAACACAGAGTAGGAATATGTATATGTGGTGTGGCCTTCATCCTGCAGAAGATTTATTGTTAGCAAAGTCATAGCTAATGAAAATGAGTCCCATGGACCTATTCATGTATGCAAGACATGCAAGTGGACAAGTGTTTGCAGATTTTGGTCATGGTGTTGGGCAGGTGTGAGATGGTGTGGAGAGAATCAGTTTTGAAAGGACGAGCAATTAATTGTGTCGTAAAACTGACTGCAAAGTTTCCTGCTCCAACTTTTAAAATCTCACCAGCCACCCAGTTTAGATAAATATCTCTAGTTAATCTGGAAATTAAACAGAATAATCACAGCCAAATTAGGTAATTCCAGACTCAGACACCACTCTTCAATATGTCCAGATTAACCCACATGGATTTAAATGGTGTTGCAAGTTATTTTTAACTGAGTGTATTACCTTAAGTTATCACTAATCTCCCTGTACACTTTTTAAACTGTATATATTAAAATCACACTGTCAGAAAACATGGGGACACTTAGCTTCCAAAATTCTGCATGCAGCAACACTGTGTTCAACTTCATCCATACAAAATGGTGTGAGTTTGCTTACTAGGTCCTCCACAGAATATGCATCATGCCACGCAGAAAAGGTACCTCTTGCAGGTGATCCTGGTATGATGGCAAAGAGAACATTCTGGTACATATGCTCTGGCAGGGGTGTGGGCTGAAATCCATCTGCCGATCAATCATTAAACACTTCTAACAAATAAACCAGCATTCCTTACAGCCCAAATCTCTGCCTACCATATACTGTTGGCAGCCCCGCACTAGGAAAAAAATATGCAAATGTTGACTAATTCATGTGGTGCTTTCACTTAGAGAGAGAGCCAACCACCCCAAGCTACAGAATGGGATCACCATTCTTCAGCCCCTTCCAGATCTGTAGAGACTCACTGGCTGCCCTGAGGACCCCAAAAACACGTTTTCCAAGAGAAAAAAGGTACATTAAAACACCTAAGGTAATAACCTAAATTCTCCAATGGTATTAATATCCAGGCTAACTTAGGGAGTGGGTGGTTGAAGCACAGTTAGAAAAAATAATTGTTAGAGCTCACTACAAATAGGATGTAAGGCTCATTTTGTCAGATCATGGTGGTGTTTGGGCTCCTCCAGTTTGCCCCACTTCAGAATCTCTTTTTTGCTAATTCCTCTGCAAGAGCTTGTGGAGGACATGCAGCTGTACCGACCATGTATCCCTATGGCAGACTCCTCAGTGAGTCCCCAGCTGAAGGAAGAGGTTGCTCAATGTAGATATCTTTCATCCACAGTCTTGGGAAGGGACATTCAGATTTTTTTTCTCTGAATAGTTTTAGGAATATTACTGATGCTTCACACATGCGTAGGAGGAGTGAATGCTTTGCCAGCTCCGCAGAGGGACAATTAAAAAAAAAAAAAAAAAGGAAATCTCTAGTTTGGGCTACTTTCTAACTGCAGCTGGGTGACACAGCGGTGCCTAGGGCCATCTTGAATCACTAGTTTTGAAATGAAAGATCTGGGGGCATAAATGGGTTTATCTCCAGAAAAAGTAGAACCCCAAAGCCCCAGCAAATGTGCTCCCAGCCCAGGGCAAATGCTGGGAATGACTCCTTGGCTGCATTCGGAGATGCAACCTAATCAGTCACCAAGATACCTTCCTTTTGTCTCTAACCAGAGCTCTGGAGCTCAGCAAAGGACACACAACAACAGCAAAAGGCTGATAAAAGCATCTCAGCCTCTCTCTTCCTGGCAAAAATTCCTGTATCATCCAAGCTAGCAAAATCTGTCTGTTTTGGGAAACAACGGATGTATCAAACATTCTGGCAAAGCCCAGGAGAAATGACAGTTCAATGATGTTGAAAAGAAAACTATCAGAGAGAGATTAGTTTGTCTGACAGTCTTTCTTTATGCTCTGCGCTGAAGAACAAGATTCTTTTCATGCATATTGAATTTACTTCTAGTGTGAATCAATCTCTGTCAGTAGGGCTGTAAGAGTTGCCGGTTTAGAAAAACGAGTGATCGCTGCTATCTGGCACCTGACCTCTGCATGCCTCAGAGCACCAAAGTTTTCTAGCCACTTATTCTGCTGCAAGCAATGCTCATTTTACACTGAAGCATCACATTTTTGTATATAGCATTCAGAACATTTCCTGCACTATCTACTAAAAACATTTGCCCGAGTAGGCAGATGGTACAACCAAATGGGGGTCCGCAGGCCATGGAAACCTCAGAGACTGGTTATAGAGATGAAAAGAGGTAAGGGAGCAAATGTTGCCTGTTAACAGGAGTGGCAGTCCCAACTCATTTCTCACACCACTTTGCAGATGAAATAGCCTCTGTTGCCTGCTGTCTGGTGCCATCTCTCTCTACATGACACAACAAAACGACCACTGTTTCGCCACCGCCATCCCTCAAATGCTGTAGTGTTGCAGCTTGTGCAGAAACAATAATCCCTGAACAGACACAGAATCACGTCACAACTGCTCTCCTGAGAGTCTCTGCAGGTAGCAAATGTGTATCACACACTCACCATCCATTCTTCTCCCAAATCTAAGACATCCATGCGCTCAAAGCTCAGATACAAAGTAATGCCTAGAAGTTTCAGGTCCTTTTTCCGATACTGATAAGATGCCCAACACAAATGACAGTGGTATGGATTTTGTCTCTGGCTCCTGCTGTTCTTCTGCACACCATTCAGTTGGGCAGCAAGCCGACTGAACTTGTGGGTTGTGTCTTTCCTAGGAGTAGGCAAAACCCATGAAGCAGTAGGAATGGTGTGTTGTTTCCCAGCTGTGACACAGATGGGGAAAAGGACAGCATAGCCGGGGGACTGGTGTGGTCCAGTATGGCTCAGCAGCAGGGGTGCCTCTTTTGAGGCTACAGCAGCTGGCACCCCACAGAGCAATCCTGCTGCTCCTCTGTGCTGCGGCTCAGAAGCTCCACTCTGCAGTGCCTAGTGGCCTGCAGATATGAGTGCCCAATGCAGGAGCAACAGCTCCTAAGACCTGGCCTAGGACGGCAACAGCTCCTAAGAGCTGGCCTAGGACAGCTGAGGGAAGATGGAGCCACAGGAAGAGGCCTCCCGTGTCCTTCTGATCTGTGGAAGGAGCAGTGGGGTCCCAGCCAAGCACACTGACACATGTAGAGAAGCAGTTTGATTAAAGGTCTGAAAGTGGCATCCATTCCCAGCCCTGCCAAAGGTTAGTTTATGCAGCCTCTTAGTTCTCTCTGCAACAAGAGGATAACAATCCCATTACCCATCTTTAAAAGTAGGATTAAAATACTCAGGCACTTCGTGATGGACCAAGATATGCTACAAACCATCAATAGGAAAGAAAAGACTTGCACTCTAGGTTTTGTGATTTCTAATGCAGTTCCCTTTCCAGAAGGCTAAAATCATTTTGTTGGGGGAGGAACAATTGCTAAACAAATTCTGCCATTAATTTGCATACAATCTTTTTCTGCAAATAGCCAGAATGTGAGTGGATTTTCTCAGGACACTGAAGAGCACTTCTTCCATCGCAGGATTTTCTTTTGCCAGCTTTCTAGTTGAGAGGGCAAACTGCAAAGGTGGTAGGACTGCTCAACTTACAGTTACATGCTCCTATTGCTTATTTAAAGCATTGCCCAAACTACTTATTTTCCCTAGCATCAATCTCAGAATAGCTGAGCCGAGTTTAGCAAATCTTCCCACCCAAAAGATGAACCTGAAACAGTCACAAAAGTAGGCCTGAAAAGTTTGGCTAAATTATAAGGAACCAAAGAGGCTCCAGCATCTGGCAACTTTAATAACTGTAGATGCACTTCAGCTTGCTTGACCCACTACATCAGACAATGTTGACCTCATTGCTTACTGCAAAATCATGATGCATTCCTCAGTCCATGGCAGCATCACCTCAGTGAGACTAAAATAAAACCTACTGAAAGGTTTTATATAATGCCAAGGCTACAAGATCTCTAATGTAGTTTTCTTACTGGAGCAAGAGCCAAGTACAGCTTAAATTCATTAGCTAATGGCCTGTGACAATGAAGGACAAAGACAATTATTATGCACATCTCCCAGCTGATTGTTTCTGTGTGAAGAAAATGCAACAAATTATTGTTCTCCTATATTAATGTACCATAAAGGATTACTACCATATCTATTTCAAAAAAACCCTATCCCTTTCAAAATGCAGACTAATGCTGGATAAATTTGATTTTTATAGATGAAAGCTTGGTGGAAAAAATCAAGATTTTATTAGAGCCATGGACAATCACATTACATTTTATATGATATGAGGACTTCAGTATTGAATCAGGAAATTGATCTCAGGACATTTTTTCCTCCTGAAGACTTATCAATTCCCTAAGCATCTCTCATGTATCTTAAATACTTATCCTTGGATATAGTAGCCAGAGGCATTCTTAATAGCTGTTTTTACTTATAGAAAAGTCAGAAAAGATATACAATATGGAGTCTTGTCTTAAAGATGAGTGAAAGCCTCTTATCTCTCTCAGTACCAGCTGCTGGTACATTTCTTGCACTTGGAACATGAAAGGAAAAGGAAGTCAGAGTAGCCATGCACCTGGAATGGTAAAAATAATTATTTCACTTTTGTTTCATTAACAAAATTTCACTTTCCATGAAGCTTTAGTTTAGGAAAATCATCATTTTGCAAGACCTTGAGACTCATAACAAGCATAAAAGCTCACAGAAAAATTAAACGAGATCTGTGGTTTAATAGCCTGAAGACTATGGGTCTGTTTCTGAAATGAAGAAAATGATATCCTAATATGGAAAGGGTAAATCATCTCCCCACTTTCAGTGAAATGTATGGTAGATCACACTCCTTGTAATTTTTTAATGTCGACAGGTAAAGCACTAAGGAAAGGATGTGTCACCTGAGTCTGCCAACAGCTGTAAATTCAGATTAAGCAGGACCCAGCCCAATCCACCACAGTTTTAGGGCCCCATCCTGTACTCATGTACATGTGCGAGCAGGCTGGCAGCTCTGACACGCTGCCAAGTCTCCAGGAGGCTGCTAACACCAGCTCCATGTCAGAAAGGGACAGGCTAACCCTATGGTCCAGATCGTGCAGTGAGATGCCTGGCTGCTGGACACCTACTGCCACTATCACCCAACAGCGGTCACGGCCTTCTCTTATTTTCAGTGACAATCTGAGGTTTTCTGAAGCTGTGGCTGCTTCATCACCACTTGCCAGAAAGATGCTGGATAACTGTTGTCGATAGAGACTTCTCCCAGCATCCAAGCACATGACCCACGACTTTTATAACACCAAGCAAGCTTGCAAAAGAGCAATAAAAGGTCTGGTTTTATGCACAATATTTTATGAAATCACATATTCTGGTAAGCATCCACCCGTTGTTCTCAGAGACCACGCGGGACTACTCAGAAGCCCACTTGGAGCAGCAACCCGTTCTCCTTCCCCTCTGTACTCACTCCCAGTTTGTCACTCATAGACACTCAAGGCCTCCCAGTTACTCTGGAGATAACGGGTTGTTCACACAGGGCTCGACAAAAACCCAAACTTATCCTCTAGTGATAAGCACTGGCCAGAAAGCCTCATTCAGCGAGGGCTTTGTAATCCATCCTGAAACAAAAAAAGTTTAGGGTGAATTCTGGTGTCCCAGCATGGCCCAGGTGTGCAATTACAGCTTGTCCCAAGGGCTTTGATGTGTGCACTGTAAGATTTTTACCATGTTGTTGTCCCTCCCTATTCCACAAACCAGCCTTTGTACATTTTTCTCTTGGCAGCTGACACTTGTAATATAAGCCACTCAGGCTGTAATAAAATGCACAACGTGGAGTATATATATGGAGTGTTACAGATTATGAAATTCAATGTCATTTTTTAGAAGTCATAAAAACATTATCTAATTCCCAGTAGCCCCCCCAAGAGACTCAGGAATATGTTTATACACTAAAATGTCAAAATCAAAATGCCTGATTTTGCACTATTTACTTTGCGTTGTGGTGAGGTAGTTATTACATGACATTTCATAAATACAGTGACTCAGAAATAATTAGTATGCTGAATAACAAGCTTTCTACTACAATACAGCACTATACATTTTAAACCCCTGATTTTCATGAAGCACGTGCACAGTCTAGCTTAAATACTACAAATAAAAGTGAACTCTGGGGAAAAAAATGCTGCTGTTGGGTTTTGTTCTATTTTCTTTTCCTTTAAAGGGAGGTATATTGATAGTAACAACCCCAGGGCTGCAGTGCCAAGCAGCAGTAGCTGTGCGTTTCCCAAACGGCAGGGACAAAAGAGGCAACATGTCTTGCTGGTATGACATGAGGGAGAGGTTCCAAGAGAGTATCACGTTAGTGAGATTAAAATTAACACAAACGCTTAACAAAATCCTTCTTTGAAGGAAGGAGATGATTTAAAATTGCTTGTAATTAAGGGAGAAACAGCACTGCATACAGCTCTGCTTATAGCCAAGGAGTCTTCCAGTTTTTCACTGCTCAGCTTGTAATACTCCTACTGACTTTTTTTTTTTAAACACACAGTGGATTTTATTGCCTTTTTTGGATATTAACATGCAACCAATTATAAATTGTGAGTTGCAGCACTGGATAATTTCTCCTCAAGAATGCTAAGCAGGTTCTGCGCCGTATCAGCCCACGTGACAGCACAGCAACTACCATCCTAACATTTTTTAGTAGCAATTTGTAAATGGCAGGAAAGCTGGAGCAAACACCATCTTAGGACCACCTCATGATGCTGAGTTTTAACTTGCTGGATGTTCTGCTTAAAAATAAGAATAAAATGTAGGATTTAGCTCAAATTCTCAGGAGTGGGGATTCAGATGAAAAATAGGAAATAACAGTATTGCCCACTAATTGTATCAGAGGAACTTGTCTTAGTTTCTCTCACTCTGCCTGCTGTTGTACTGGCACCATATTCAAAGCTTCTTGCAGCTTGTCAGAGGAGAAAGGGCCAATTTTTAGTGCAAGGTTAAAAAAAAGGAAAAAAGAGAAGGCAGTGTGAACTTTCATTTCACGTAGATACAATGTACATCACACAGCAGCACTATCTCTTGAATTGCACTAGCCATCAACATATCTGTAAAAGCACTCAGTTGCCGGAGGTTTTGACCATGCAAAATTGTCCTCTTCCCTTTTATTTTTCCTGGTATAATGTATTTGCAAAACAACTACCCTCACACTGAGAAAAGGTATAATTATTGATAATTATTGACATTCATCTACATAAGCATTAATGACACTAGTTGGGCCAAAATGAGCATTGACATAGATGGCTCCACCAAGCCCAAGCAACAAGTGCTACTCGTGAATTTGGACATGGGTATTGAACCAGTAAAAGCACTACCCAGAGAAGCAACTATGGATGAGGATGTATGTTAAATATCAATGTTTATGCATGCTTTACACCTCTTTTCTGTTAAAAGGCACCTTCACTGTGTGGGAAAATACTTTTCTACACTGAAATGGAAAAAATGCTGAGACCAGGCTGTACTTTTTTTTTTTACCTTAATCACAGGACTCAGCTTTGGTGAGCGTCATTACCTCAGCCAAAATCAAGTTATCTAATGCATAAGAACCCTACACAGTAATACCAGCTCAGACATAAAACACTGAGCTGAGGCCATAGCTGTGATATCTAATTGCCTTTGCCTAGAAACTGCAGACAGCACTTGTAATCCTTAAATAGGGAGTTTCAAAATAGCCTCCAATATTTGCAAAGTGTATAGCCTAATTTGTGTGCTGCAATATCAAGAGAGTTTAGGACAACTCCAGTAACCTTGCTGGTGCACTGCTTTGTGCTTTTCAGCAAGATGTTGGCATGTTCTTTCCACACAGGCCTGTTGAACTCCAGAGATCCTTTTCCTCTCAACACCTACACATCACCTTTCAATTAACAGCTATTAAAAAGAACTTCCAAAAGTGTCTGCAGTTTGTTACAGTCTACATTTGATGATAAATTTCACAGTAAGGAAAAAAAGTCCACTCAAAGATCAAATATCCAAATTAATTCCTGGTCCTTGTTTTTTCCTTCATATTTTATTCTTCACTCCCTCCATCATTCATCAGAGGTCCAAACTGGTGCAAATGAACTTCTGAATGTGTGACAACATGATCCATCTAAGAAACCTAATTCAGAAGCAATGATTTTTCTTATGGTTTTTTTTCTTTCTCAGGGCCCAAGAATGTTCCTGGGAGCTTGCTAAGGAACCATTTTGATTTGCCTGTTTGTGTAAAAATAATCCATGTTTCCTTGACATGTTGAGAGTACAACATGCCAGAAATAACGTGCATATTTTTGAAGGTCTTTCTGCTTGCGGAAGTCCAGCATGCTACTGGCTTTATCAAGAGGTCTAAAACATGGCTGTGGAGCTTGAAAAAGGCCTTTCCAATGACTAATGTAGTTAATTTGTAAGGCTAACTCATTAAATTAGCAGAAATGCTAAGTCTTACAAGAAGCAATTGCTGTCTTATGCAAAAAAACCAAAACATGCTCATCTGGAAAAGGGAATTTCACATCTCCTAGCTAATAAGGAAATAACAGGCCATCACACACTCCCCTTCCAGACTCTTCTTATTTGGACGTGCTCCACATCCTTTTCCAAGCCAGCATTTTCCTGGCCAACATAAGCCTCTGGGGGATCCTATCTCCACTCACATCTCTGCATTTCCAGCCCCAGCCAGGCCCAGATAGTTAAGCAGAAGCCAGCTGAGGGTAACAGCATTACCTTCACAGTATGTGGGATTATGTATTGGAGAAGAGTATTCTGGAGCCTTGGTCTGAAGGACTGCCATGTCCATAGGGCTGAAATGGTTTTATGAAGCCCTTTTTTGTTTGTAGCTTCTCTAGGTCACTGCATTGTAACTTTTAAGGTTACACATAGGGAAAGGTCTCTTAAGACTTACAAGATTTCCCTTGCTACTAGCTGTGCAAAGAGTTTACTTATTGCCGCAGAAAAAGGCTGGGAAAGTTGGGGATATCGGAACATTTTTAATAGGAAACTTTTTTGTAGGCAACCTCCTTGTAATGCTGTTAATCTCAAAGCGAATACCAGAAAATCCAATATATTGGAGGAACACGTCAAAGTCTTGGGATCACAGGGACTGCATGGTCACTTGTACTTACACGTCCTTTGCAGCAAAGGAATCACAGCACTTGTTAAAAGCATTTGTAGATGGAGCAAGTACAACCAATTGGATTTGAAAGATGGAAAAAATCCCCACAGGGGATGCTTTCTGCGCCGCACCCTTTCTGAAAGCACACATACGGTATTGGCTCCCTGTCCTGAGAACAGCACCAACATCTGACCTGCAGCTGATTGAGAAGCATGTGTCACTGGGGTCATTAGGAAGGATTTTTTTTCCCCCAAACACACAAGCTCTGCAGTTAGTCAATAACAGCAAGTAATTTGTGCTGCTGAGGGGAACTGTTTTCAGGCTTCATTTACTACATACAGACAGGACAGAGTCTGTCAAAGCAGAGTACATATTCCTCAAGCAGTCCTACTTCTGGTCTCCAAAGGAGAAACATCCTGTTCATTCCTCCTCAAAGAGGAAATAATAATGAAGGACCACATCCTCAGCTGGCATCCACCAGGCTACCTTCCTTCTTCTCCCAACTCCACCTGTGAAATGATGACAAAAACCCTCAACCACTACTTTTATAGACACTGATTTAATTTCCCATTCCCACAACCAGCTATCACCCAGCAATCATAACCAAACACCTGCCTGGGGCTATAGCAAAGGCGTTATTCTAGCAGGGCTGAAAGCTCACTGAGGGACAGTGACGGCTCTCCCAAGAGGAGCCCCTGCACTGAGGGACAGGCTTTCACATGTCGCTGCTAGAAACCTTACCCCGTGGACAGGCAGCAGGGTTGGCACTCCACTCCAGATGTGGAGCTTGGCCTGGGGTGTTCAAGAAGGACAGGGTCACAGAGCCCCATGGAAATCCTTCGCTTCTAAAAATCCCAGAGCTAGCAGGGAGCATTGGGGGATGATGTCGTCACACACACCTCCTGTTCTCAAACTCTTCTCTTAGATGGCTGCTGCTGGCCTCTGTCATGGATGAGATACTGGCCTAGATGGACTTTGACAGAAACACCAGTCCCTGGATTTCCAGGTTTCTACAGCAGGAGACAGGGCAGCTTCTGGCTGCTCTGATTTGCAGCTCAAGCCTGACTTGTGCCTGAGAGGCTTTAGAGTCCATGAAACACCTCAGAGCCAGCTACACCCCATTGCATGGGAAAAGAGCAAGAGCCAGCCACATCCTGAGTGTTTGAAGAGCTCGAGGTAGAAGCTCCAGTGCTTCAGAGCTCCAGACTAGGTGCTGCTCCTGGTACACAGACTCACTGTCTGGTTACATGCAACATCTCCTGAGCCATGTATAAGCTCACCAACCCCACTCAGAGATGCAAGGGCTGTGCTAATCCTCCCTCATCAATCTGCAGCATCTTCTGTGTGTCTCTCGTCTCCACTGTGTGGAAAGCTGAATATCAGAGCATCTGCACAGCAGCAAATTTTACAGCCAGCTCCGGCCTCCATTATTCCCTGCTCACTGCTGTGAGTTGCACAGGCCCCAGCTGCTCAGCCCCATGCCTGACCCCTCTCCGCACAGCAGAAGTCTGCACTGGTATTGCTGCCCAGACACTTCTGTGGGCACAGAGGCAGAGATGGTATTTGCAGTTACACCCACTTATGTCTTTGTGCTGTGTGAAAAACTAGCACTCCCTGCTCATCTAGTTTTTGGCTAAAAAGATCTTGGATTTGATTACATCCTAAGACACATCTGGTGTTAGCAGTGCAGACTGGATACTTGAAAAACCACAAAGCAAAGGTGTTTGGGTTAAGAATGCTCTTGTGATTAAAAGAATATTGAAAGTCCTCAAGTGTTTGTTTGAAGAAAATAATTTTCATTTAAATGCTGGCACAATTTCAACAATTTGATTTTAATTTTGAAGTGTTGAAAATGCCCTCAGATAATTTCTGTAGCATTCCAGAACCCAAAAGCAATCGTAGAAAGCAAGTCACTTAAGAAATCAAGTTAACTCCAGAGCTAAAATTAATTTCTTGTTTTCTAAGAAAACAAAAAAGGGCCCAATGCTCTTAAGTCTTTCTGAGAAAAATCTTCTCACAAGCAGTTTTCAACCAGGCAAGCATGGTTTGCTTTTTTCCCCCCAAACAAAACAGAGTTTGTCCTTTGAGAAACCTTCCAAGAACCTCACAAGCCATACTAATACAAGTAATTTACTGGACTTTGGTACCAAGTACACTGCTTTAAGCACTGTTCAGTTGGACCTGAAAGCCATCTAAAATCATTTGATTATTATGATTATAAAGATGCTCGGTGATACATATTTTACAGTATTTGTGTTCTGAGTTTCATCAAAGCAGTGGTCTGACCATTTTTTATTAGGATTTGACCTTGCCTTTAGTATTTAGGTGAGACTTATGCACCAGCACTGAGTCTCTGTGTCATCAGCGTCTCTGACTTCCTGGCTTAAGTGAATCCTCAAGAGATGTTCAAAATCAGAAAGCTTTGCTGGTTTGGGGTCAAAGTTTGACTTAGTTTCACTAAAACCAACCTATTGGCCCCAATTCTTTCAAATTCAGGTCTAGCTTTATGAAGCTTCAGTTCATTGAACTTGGCTTGAGTACGTACAGCTCATTCTTCAAAGAAACCAAGTGAAATTGGGTCTTCAGCTCACCTCAGATGAGTTAACAACCCCCAGCTAGACAGGTCTCAGTAGGTTTCCTTCACAGAGGTTTCGCTAGCAGCACCACTTGTAACATGATGTGCCTCCATCTAGCAAGACGAGATGTTGCAACTAGCTGCAATCACTGCTGTTGCCTCATATTGGTTTCAAGGAAGCAGATTCCATAAAACGTTTTGCTAGGAAAGCTGGTTTCCATTTAAAAAAAAAACAACAACAAAAAACAAAAATATGCCTCTGAGCAGGCTTTTGAATGCTCTCCTTTGTTAACTAGCACAGCTAACAGCCCTGAATATGACAACGAGCTTCACATCAATAGCCTGCCTCAAAGGGAAAACACAAGTAAAGAAAAGCAGTTCGCGATACATCAGCTCAAACAATGATGTGAGTATACCCAACAGAGGACAAGCCGCTGTTGAGTTGATTTACGGAAAGGAAGAAAGTATTAAGAAGGCAAGTATTAAGAGCGTTCCCCTCTGCCAGGACATCCATTCCCTTGTGATCGCTTAGCTTTATTTGACCTTTGTGTTCACAGAGCATTGGGACACTGGTTTCACCACTTCACCTTTTCTAAAGCCTATGGTGATCTCTGAGGAAAGCATATCCCAGCACCCTGCTAGCACTGTCACTGGGAACACAAACAGCCTATCTACAAAGAGAGGCTTCATCCCAATGTCTTTGAACTCAGTGGCAACCACTGACTCACAAAATCCCCAAATCCTATGCAATGCTGGTAGCAGCTACTTTGACATGGCACATGGGTACTGCCTGAACCAGCCAGCAGCTCTACTTTTGGTGCACATAGCTAAGCACAGCCATGAGAGTGGCCAGTGGGGATTTTGCACAAACTACAGCTTGGAAACCATCACAGATAATGCAGCAAGTCACGATTTCCACCATGGTCTGAATCATGCTATGGTGGAGGCTCTGCCCACACCCGTCCTAGAAGTGACAGAGCGAGACCTCCTCCTACCAAGGACACAGCCAAGACACTGAGTGTCCAATATGCATTGAATGAGTGACAAACTCCAATATGAATATGTAAGTTTTTGCAGAATTAAAACAAACCCAGTTATGGGTATGGACTCAGGCATTTCCTAGGTGTGCCTGAGGGTACAGGAGGTGGGTGCCACAGACACCCCATAGTACCAAATCAGTGTTTCTCTGCTGAGGTCCATCTGACTCATGGCCACAGCTCAACCTCTGCACTATTGCTTCACATTTGCGGAGGAAAACATGGAGCTAACTTTAGTATAAATACCAACGAAAATAATTTAGCCTTCTGCTATTGTCAAGGCTGAACAACCTCCAAGAAAGCAAACTTTGGTAGAACTTTTCTACCTCAAAGAGCTCTACAAACCTCACAGTAACAGTCAATTTTTTTTTTTTTCTCTCCAAGTGACCAGCAATTGCATGCCTCAGCTGCTTGATGCTTACCCTGAGATAACATCAGGTGGCCTTATTTTGTGGAAGAGAGTTCATCCCTTGACAAATAAGGCCATTTTAGGTATTGGTAAAAGGCACATAAAAATGATAGCCACAAAATCCCTATTTAGAAAATGCAGTCAACAATTTTTATTTTTTTAATCTCACTATCATTCTCCAGATTTAGCATCTATCCCAATTTTCAGTTCCCCACAGTAGCTTTCATTGGGTTTATCATAATCTTCACATTATTAACCTGTGCTCACTCTTCATTGGTATATCTGCTTGGAAGCAGCTAAGAAATTATATGCAAGTTAATTCATTGTTGAATCACTTGATATAATAGATTCAGTGTGTTAATCCTGATGTATATGGTCTGGAGAGGGGGTAGAGAGGGCTGTTTTGTTGGTTTTGGTAGTTTTTCCTCTTCTGTGCCTAGCACATGTGGTAAGGCAACAGCAATAAATCAGAACAAAGGAAATAAAGTACTAAGGCTTTAGGGAACATGTGTTTTAGAAGAAAAACTTGGCTCGCCACTAAAAGCACTAAAATTGCTTTATAATGGATGTTTAAAATTCAGATGTAGAAAGAGACAAAATTATGTAAATACAGTGACTTACAGGTCTGTGCAAATTTCAAGCAGTACTGCAAGCCAGTTGATCTTCCCAGCTCTTCCTGGACCTGGCCAGACAAACCCCACGCTCCAAAACAGCAAGAGCAAAGCAGCAGTGGCACATCTCATCTCTAAGTAATGCTGCAACACATTAGGTTGCAGACAAAGGATTAAAGAATTAAAACCAACCCAGGCAATTGACTTTGTTTTCCAGGATCAGGGCTCTCCAGCTGCTGTTGACAGCCCTATTGCAAATCAACGTCAGCTAGAAACATGCTGCTGGAGGAGTAATTTGTCTTCCCTGGGATCCAGGGTGGTATGGCAGCAGTTTCACACAGCAAGAAGGGACTCTACTGAGACTCTTTTCCTAGCCTTGGGCCAGCGGAAATTGCTCAACAGAAGCAATAATTGCTCTGGAGCAGACTTTCCAAGATATTTAGGAGCCTAGACACAAAGAGAGGTGCCTGGTGAGGTTTTCCAAGGTCTTGAGGTGGGTCAGACTCAATCCCTGAGACAGGACTTTTCCTCCTCTCTCCCTCCAGTCTCCTGAGGAACTTTTGAAAGGCTACTCAGTGCCTCTCTCCACCTTCAGGCACCTAAACACCTCTGCAGAGACTTTTAGATTTCACGTCACTTCCCCTTTTCTCATGGGCTGCTCGTGGGACTCCCAGCCAGGCTGGTGGCCAAGGGTCAGCACTGGACTGACCAGCGCTAAGGGCAAGAAAGCAACCCCAGCCGCTAGCAGGACCAAGAAATCCCAAGAAGATGAAAGGGCTCCTGTTTGTCTGTCCTGTGCCTTAACTTTTTAGGGTAAGTGGTCTCTATTTCATTTAATGCAATAGCTTTGCTACCAGTCTTTTGCCCATACACTTTAGGCCAAGTAGTCTAACATTAGTTAGTTTGGAGAAAAGGAGGCTGAGGGGAGACCTTACCACTCTCTACAACTACCTGAAAAAGGAGGTCACAGCGACATGGGTGTCAGTCTCTTTTTCCCCCAAGAAGAAATGGCCTCAAGTTGCACCAGGGGAGGTTTAGATTGGATATTAAGAAAAATTTCTTCACTGAAAGGGTTATCAAGCATTGGAACAGGCTGCCCAGGGAAGTAGTTGAGTCACCATCCCTGGAGGTATTTAAAAATATGTGTAGATGTGGTGCTTAGGGACATGGTTTAGTGGTGGACTTGGCTACAGTTGGACTTGATGACCTTAGAGGTCTTTTCCAACCTAAATGATTCTATGATTAAATGTGCCCTACATACACTTTGCTTGTGATGTTGGTCTGCCTTTCCAGAGCAGCGACAAATGTTCCTTAACTGCCTCCCAAGCTGAGAACCAGAAGACCAACCACCTCAAGTGTATGTATACCAATGGACACAGCCTGGGGAACAAATAGGAGGAACTGGAGGTCTGCACCCAGTCAGAAAGTTATGATATAGGAATAACTGAAACATGGTGGGACAACTCACATGACTGGAGGATCGTGACGGATGGCTATAAGCTGTTTCATAAAGACAGGCATGGAAGAAGAGGAGGAGTCACGCTCTATGTTAAGAAGAGCCTTGAATGTATAGTATTCAACTACAGCAATTCTAGAAGCCCTATCGAATGCCTCTGGGTCAGGATGAGACAGGTTGTCTCCAAGGGGGATCTTACAGTAGGCATCTGCTACCAACCTCCAAACCAAGACGATAAGGCCAATGAAGCAATATTTGGGTCACTTAAGCAAGCTTCAGGTCAACAGAATCTGGTTCTTATGGGTGACTTCAACTACCCAGACATTTGTTGGAAGAACAATACAGCAGCTCACATGTCATCCATCAAGTTCCTGGAATGTGTAGAGGACTGCTTCCTCATACAAATGTTAGATGTGCCAACCAGGAATGAGGTACTGCTGGACTTGCTACTCACAAACCAAGAAAACCTGCTTTGTAATATCTTGGTTAGCAATAGCCTTGGCTGCAGTGATCACAATATTGTGGAGTTTGGGATCCTGATGAGCCCACTAAAGGTTAGTACTAAGAGAAAGGTTTTAGATTTTAGAAGAGCAAACTTCAGCTTGCTCAGAGCTCAATCAGAAGGGATTCCATGGGAAGCTTCCATGGAGGATAAAGGAGCTAGTGAGTGCTGGGAGTTTTTCAAGAATGCTCTCTTGGAAGCACAAAAACAGTTCATCCCCTTTAAAGGTAAAGGAAGTAGGCGGAGCAAGAGACTTGCCAAGACTTCTTGGTTTAACTGCGAGCTTCTGAGCTCAAAACCAAGAGAAGTGTACCAGGGATGGAAAAGCAGATGAATACCCATTGAGAACTACAAGGGCATTGCCAGGGCATGCAGAGATGCAGTTAGAAAAGCAAAAGCTCAGGTCAAATTGAAATTGGCCAGAGATGTCAAAAACTACAACAAAGGGTTCTTCAGGTACATAAACAACAAGCAGAAACAGAAGGAAAATATTGGCCCACTGTTAAACAGGAGAGGTAAACTAGTCACCAACAACACTGAAGAGGCAGAGGTTCTCAACACTTTCTTCACCAGCACTGTTGGGCCCCAGGCCTTGGGTACAAAAATCCAGGTTGATGCAAACACAGACCCACTGTCAGTGAAGGAAGAGTTCGTATGTGAACTATTAAAGGAGCTTGACCCCTACAAATCAATGGGCCCTGACAATATCCACCCAAGGGTGTTAAGATGCCTTCTTTGCCTCAGTCTTTAACAGGCAGACCAGTTATCCTCAGGGTACTCGGCCCCCCGAGCTGGAAGACAGGGA